>NC_057861.1:130113543-130413543 GCF_019393635.1 Dromiciops gliroides | reverse complement strand
AAGATTTTTACTCCATTTTTGTGCCTGATCTTTTTTGCTATTTTTATCCCCTTCTGTCTATCAAAATAAGTAATAATCAGCCATTTATTCACATTAATTTAATTGATTTATGTTAATTCAGTCCAAATGAAGTTTCTTTTGCATATTACTTTAAAAACACTTTAAATTTTATTGATATCTTAGTTTTTTCTCACCTTCTTTTCTATTACTCCTACCCTCACTTGTCCAGTGAGCTAGCCCTTGCAAAAAAAAAAATTAAAAAGAAATCAAAACCAATTAAAACCAAATGACACATCAACCCAGTCTAACAGTGAATTCAGTACTCTATACATATACTTCCCCACTTCTGCAAAGAGAGAGGTACATATTTTTCACCTCTTAAAATATTCAATTTTTCAACCAGCATTTTTATTTTAAGGCTTTTCCATTTAATTGTGGGATGAAAGTGGTTGTTTCTTTGTTTAGAAAAATATAGCTGAGAACCAGCATTCTCATTTAGGTCAATTTATAAGGCAAGTAAGTACATGTTCCATCTTTGGTGCCATATTTTAGCTGAAAATCCCTTTTACCCTCCCATTTTCTTATGGTTCCAACTTCTGGCAATAGGTTATTCTTTGATGCTCTTTTCATCTCCAGCAATTGGTAAATATTTATTAGGTGCCTACTATGTTCCAGGCAATGGGCTCAAGTCCTTAGGATCCAAAAAGAAACAGAATTCCATTTTTCTCTTTCTCACATTAGGATGTATGTAAGGTGTCCCTCCTGTGATCACTGCATCTGAGTCTTTTTTGGTGGAGGTGCATATTGTTTTTGACCCTTCAATTTCCATTTTCTCCTATTAAACAATATTTGACCATGCACATTGTCCTGAAGCTTCAATAAACCTCAAGAAGGCATTAAAAACCTTGGAAGAGGGGGGAACAACCTGACAGCATCTGCTCAGTTTCTTCTCCTTACTCATTTACATTGTTTTTATGTGTAGTAAATGCTAGTATATTGGCCTTTTCTCCTTCTCTATACCATTTCAGTAAGGGGGGAAAATAAATACCTACTTGGGACTTTGACTCAACTCTAAAGACTCTTTCTTAGCCTAGTGTTCTTTCCATTACAGCATGATGCCATTCAACTCAAGAACTCCTGAATTTAGTAGCTTCTCCTAGGAGATTTGCTTAGTGCTGGCCAGGCCCCAGGAAAAGGGAAGATATTTTGTTTTAAGTTGTCTCTGAAGAAACATCTCTACAAAGCATGATGGGATGATTCCCATGATGCACATATTCATGAGCTTTTCTAAGGAATAGTGAGTCAATTGAGAAGAATGGTAATTTATATTGAGGATATATTTCATCCTATTCTTTTCTCCTCCCCCCAAGGAAAAAGGATCTCTATATCTCTGTCTCTGTCTGTCTCTGTCTGTCTGTCTCTCTGTGTCTCTGTCTATCTCTCTGTCTGTCTCTGTCTCTCTGTGTCTCTGTCTCTATCTCTCTCTCTGTGTCTCTATGTCTCTCTATCTCTCTCTCAACAAGATGTGGAAACTAGATGGTATAATGAATTGAGCACTGGTCCTGGGGGATCTAAATTCAAATCCAGTTTCAGATACTTAGTAGCTGTATGAACCTGGCCGAATCACTTAAGCCTGTTTGCCTCAGTTTCCTCATCTGTAAAATGAGCCGGAGGAGGAAATGGCAAACCACTCCATTATCTTTGCCAAGAAAATCCCAAAATGGGGTCATGAAGAGTTAGACACCACTGAAATGACTCCACAACAACATAGCATCAAGACAGTGAGTTTATGTATTTGAATATAGGATTTTGGATCAACCTTCCCAAGGCCAGTAAGAATCAACTCATATTTAAAGACAAAATATGGCCTAGAAGTATCTGCAAGATGTGAAGATAGTGAACACATTTTATAGTGATATTAAACAGTTTTACAACAACCTTAAGTGGAGTGGATTTTTATTGAAGTTTGAGAACTATCCAGAAATGCCTTCTCATATTTCAGTTTTGCTGGGGGAAAAGTACCAATTGATGCTTCAGTGGGATTAAGCAACCATATTAAGATGGAATGGTATTTCATGCTTCATAAAAAGATACTGTTATACTGAGAGGTAGCTGGATTAGTTAAAAAGTACCAGGAGAGTAGGACTTTAATCCTGGCTCCAATAGTTATACTAGCTGCATGACAATGGCCAAGTCATATAACCTTTCTGAGATTCAGTTTTCTTATCTTTAAAATGTAGATAATAACATATATACTCTCTAACTCACATGATTGCTATAAGGAGAGTGTTTTGCAAACCTTGACGTGCTATATAAATCGCAGTTTGAATACTTTATCTAATTTCCCTTTGATATACTAGGCTTTACTATAGAGTTCACATACCTATCTATCTAAATCTAGATGTAGACAAGCTTATATGTCTATATCTAACTATATATATATTAATACGTCTGTCTCTAGAGATAGCTAAAGCTATGTGTTGTATATTTGTCTTCCTATAATTATACACACACATATGTGTGTGTGTGTGTGTATATATATATATATATATATATATATAATATGCCTTTCTATCACCTATCATCTTTCTATCATCTATGTATATAATGTATACTCTATAGACCTGAGTTCAAGTACCTCCTCTGGAAAAATAGTGGCTGTACAAGCGTGGGGAAGTAATTTAACTGTTTGGTGCTCTAGACAGTTCTTTAAGACTATAAATTGCTGAGATAGTACCAGCTTACAATGTTGGAAGGAGTTTCCTTACTTGACAGTTCCCTATACCAATGAATGACATGAGAAGTCCAATTCTTATCTCCTCTCTCTCTCTCTCTCTCTCTCTCTCTCTCTCTCTCTCTCTCTCTCTCTCTCTCTCTCTCTCTCCCGTCCCTCCCTCTCTCCTTCTCACTCCCTCTCATTCATAATACATGTGTGTGTGTGTGTGTGTGTGTGTGTGTGTGTGAGAGAGAGAGAGAGAGAGAGAGAGAACTAAATGGCACTGGGCCTGGAGTCAGGAAGATCCAAATATATCTGAATTCAAATCCTGCCTGAGACTGTAGAATCCTAGTTACATCTCCTCAATATGCCTAGTTTATTCTCAGTGTATCTCTCTCAACTTCCAATGAAGACATCACCGTTAACCACTGCTACTCCAGTGATAACACTGCCAACTCCATTAGATACAGCTACCTGCAATGATGGGAACTTCAAAGAGCTTGATTTTTTTGAAGTTCACAAGATTATCACCTAGGCAATGGTGAGGGAAGGAAAGAAACCTGATACACCACTCACAAGGTAATTTTCCTTTCATTCGTCCTTAACCACTATATTCAAACAGCACTCAACTACCTGCTTTTAGAATGCATGATTCTAAACTAGTTTGATGTATTTTTTGACCCCTGAGGCATGTGCAATTCTTGTGGCCAATCACATTTTTCTGTTAGTGTCATCTGCTTTTATCTGATGATCAAAACATTGGTTTCTCACCAATTAATTAAGGACTTGTTGGCACATAGTTTATACCTTTGATTGATTCAGTGGAGAAATCTGTATCTTCTCTAATAAAAAGGGCAGGTGGTTGTCATATTTTAAGATTGACCTTAATAAGTTGGAGTGCCTGCAGAGAAGCAGGACCAAGAAGATGAGGGGACTGGAAGTCAAAACATACTAGTATCATCTGAGGGAACTAGGGGTACTTATGCTGAGAAGAAAAGACTTAGGGGAGGAATGATGGGTATTTTCAAATATTTGAACATATGACAAATGGAAATGACACTAGACTTTCTCTTTTTATAAGGCTCCAGAGAGCAGACTTTTCTATGTAGAAGGGTCAGAAAGACAGATTTATATAAGGGAAGTATTATGAAATGGTGTTCAAAACAATTGGAGCTCTCCTTGAGTAGAATGGGCTGGCTTGAGAATTAGTGAGCTTCCTCTCCTTGGAAGTCTTCAAGCAGAAGCTGGATGGACATTATGTGTGTTATAGCAGGTGTGCCTTTTGTATATGATTGGGACTAGATGACTCGATGTCTTCTGTCGATGTTCAAGTTCTGCAATTTTAAAATTTTTTATGTGGTACTGGGAACTCTTGTTCAGGGATTTTATAGAATTGATGGCCACTAAGTTCCCTTCTAGCTCTGAAATTCTGTGATATGAATCCATAATTTAACTAAAAAAAAGAACACAGAGAAATTTCAATTATACTTTGCCAAATGGTCTAATCAATGCTTGTAGAGATGTAATTATAGGTAAACTGTTTTTGGCTGTATAGTTGGTAAAAATTCATCAGCTAGAAAATTTCACATAAGTCAATACACATTCATACTAATTAAAATATATTGTTAGTAATAATTCCATTAGTAATAATAATTCTGATCTCAAGGAGATTTATGGCTAGCTGAGATGTATGATAATTGTAAATACTTAGGTTGTGGTTATTTAAGCAAGCCATTTGTATAAAATCAAAAATTAAATGCTCCCAATAAAAAGACATCACTTCCATGGTCTTATTTTATATGCATGATAGTTTAATTTTTGATGTCAAAGCATACTTCAGGGCAGAAATTTTATTAGCAAATTCATTCTATAAGATACCATTACTGTCAGGCATATTGTAATGACTGAATGAGCTCCAATCAAATTCAAAAAGCATTTATTAAGCACCTATAATATGCAAGGCACTGAGTTAGGTCCTGGTTTTAAAAGTTGCTATCTGGGGGCAGCTAGGTGGTACAGTGGGTAAAGCACCAGCCCTGGATTCAGGAGTACCTGAGTTCAAATCCAGCCTCAGACACTTGACACTTACTAGCTGTGTGACCCTGGGCAATGTTAAGGGCTAAAATTCTAGCTAAACTGTCTAAAATATCTAATGAGTGGTCGCCAATAAATTATAAGCTTTAGCAAGAGTTAGACTTTTAAGCATTTATTAAGGAGAATAAGAATTTGGTAAAGAGAGAGAGAAAGGCCTAGATTCTTATCTATTAAAGGGAGAGCACATTTCTAGCTCCCTTCTCCACCAGAGTCCAGAGGAAAGAGCGCGAGACTGAGCGCCAGTCTCTTCCTTCCTCCTCCCACTAGTCCGCGTCACTTCCTGACTCCTGAAGAAAAGACTCCTGGTCTTGCCCTCAAAGACCTTCGCTTCATGGGCAGAACTCTTCTACAGTAAGTATCCAGCAGGTGGCGTTATTCCAATCGTTACAGCAAGTCACTTAATCCCCATTGCCCCACAAAAAAAGAGAAAAAGTTGCTACCCGACATTCTTCTCAATTGCATATTCACCTGACAACGTATCACATTGAATTTTGTAGATGATTCTTACCCAAAATTATAGTATGTGTGCAAATGAACCACAGGGGGCTATTCTAATATAGAGAGATGAAAGTGGCAACAATTATTTTACTTTAAACATGTCATTTCCAAACCAATGTCATGGACCTATGGGGGAATACATAAAGGCCATGAAAGAGCACTGGATTTGGGACATCAATTCTGCTGTTGAGCAGCTTAGTGACCTTGACCAACACTTTTCATTTCAATAGGCTTCAGTTTCCTAATTATTAGAAGAGGTTGAACTGGATGTTTTCTAAGCTTTTTTCCCCCAGATTTAACTCAGATATTTTTTCTAATATTGTTCTATTTCTATAAGTTTCTTGGCCTGTAAACGATGTTAGCTTGTCTTGGCTATATGCAAAAATATATGTGCTTTAGTTTACAAATAGCTTATGTGGGGAAGGCATGGCTAGATGGAAGACATTCCGAAAAAGATCTAAGACAGGTCGTGAACTACTTGTTCAATATGTGGTTAACAGTGGGATAGGGCAATATAGTAAATGCAATCTAAGGATACATTGAAAAGGATAGTGTGTTGTCCTTGGCCTCTTGGCCTAGTCCACATCTAGAGTATTATATTCTTTTGTGAGAACCACATTTTAAAAGGGTACTGGAGGGGGCGGCTAGGTGGCTCAGTGGATAAAGCACCGGCCCTGGATTCAGGAGTACCTGAGTTCAAATCCGGCCTCAGACATTTGACACTTACTGGCTGTGTGACCCTGGGCAAGTCACTTAACCCCCATTGCCCCGTCAAAAAAAAAAAAAAAAAGGGCACTGGAAATTGCCCAGAAGATTGTAACCAAGATGATAAAGGGCTATAAGTTCATGACATATGAAGATGAGTTGAATGAACTGGGTGTATTTAGCATAGAGAAGAAAAGACTTAGGGAAATAGAAAACTCTTTTAGTATGTGAGGGAATATCACATAAAAGTCATAATAGATTTGTTCTTCTTGTCTCTATAGGGCAGAATTAAGAGCATAGGTAGAAATTGCAGAGAAGTGAATTGAGGCTCTAGATATAAGGAAAAATTTCCTAACCCAACAGCAAGATGAAGATTTCTCTTTATTCAAGTTCTCTGGGCAAAACCTAAATGGTCCCTTGTTAGATATTGTTCTATATTCATGGATTGAAATGGATACATTATTTAAGTCATAATTTTCAAAGACGACTTTCTTTTTATTATGGGGTAGAGGGTGAATATAACATTTAAAAAAATCTAAATCTTGTTCAGCACTTAGTTGACCTTTCTTTCCCTAGCTGTCAAATGTAACCTTATTGTTCATTTGTACATCCCAAAACCTTTGGTTTGGTCATGCTACTCACTAATTCTGGGGGTGGGGGGTAAGATAGCCATTTAGGGTGATCCAGAAAATGACCCCTCTAGATCACAGTTGGGGATATTTATTAACTTGCCTTTTTTTGTTTTTCTGGTTCATGTGTACAGTGAAATATAATGCACACAATGGTCAGTCCAGTGTGGCAAGAGAATTTCTGACTTGGATCTCTTGCCACCCCTATGATAAAAAGAGAACACTGTCCCAGTCTCTATTTTGAACTTCCAGACATTGTTCTTGAAGGCTTAAGGTCACCAAACTTGAAAAGGCAACAGTGGGAGATAAATCACAGTTCCTACTTTGACCAGCTAGCAGATGTCCATGTCTTCCCCATTCTGTTACTTGTTCCCAGATATGTACCTCCTTATGTTCCCCTCCTTTCTGTAAAATCTCACTTTTCTATGGTGTTTACATACTTACATTATGTAAAAGGTGCTGAAGCTGAGGCTCTAGGCTCTTTGACTTTTTATACAGATGAGCCTGCATTCGAAGCATAAATAAAATCTGTAAATGACTATCTCTGTATGTTAATTCAGTGACTAGCAATAGGACCTAATCAATAGACTCCCCTCATATAATTTATATCATACCAGCAATTAGTGAAAAAAAAATTTGGAAGCCCAGCTTTTACTTTCATCATTGGCACATATTCTTTATGATCTTTTCCATAGCTTAAGGCATCTTTCTGGTTTTCCATATGTCCAGAAACCTCTTTTTCCATGAAAACACTCCAATCACAGTATTTCAATTCCGCTATAATTCTAGGTATTGCCCCAGGACCCCAGTGCTCTTAATGAACCAGACAACCAAGTTACATGAAAAAACAAAAGGTTAGGATCATAGTCTTAGAGGGCAAACTGGATGAAAGAACCAGGTTAGTATTAATGTTGCCCTAGAGAGTTTAATTTTATGAAACATATGATTGACTTATGGTTATACAGAGGTATGTGGAGTCTCTAACAACAGGTTTGGGGCTGGAATCTCAGTCTCTGGGAGGCCAGCAAATCTCCCCTTCAAAGTTTTAGGAGTACCCAACCCTGAACAATCATGGTGATTCTTCTCCAGTGCTACCAGTCTGTCACCCCATATCCAGTTTATATTATCCAATATTAAATACCTGTGATCTCCACAGTGACATTTAACTAATTAATAGGGATTAGCTTTTGTAAGGAGATATGTACTGCTATCACAACAATAGAAATACAAACATTACCTCCCAATACTCTGTTATCACCTCAATATATTCTGAAGGATACCTCTGGGAATCCTCAAAGACTTTAGTGTTCTGATAGTATTTATTTAATTTGATTAAATTCAGCGAACATTGGTTAAATGTCTACTATATAACAAAACAAGCTTATAGCTTCCCTTTCATTCATAAGCTTTACCACTAGCATCTAAGTGTATCAAACATGATTATGAGCTTTTTAAGTCCACAAATTCTCAACTAAAGAATTAAAAAATCAAAGGAAAACAGAGTGAGTGGTGGGTTTTTTTTTCCCCCTGTGGTGACAGGAAGCAGGAAAGAGAAAGTGAAAGGCAGAAAGAGATTAAAGAATTTGTAAAAATGTGTAAGAAAGGGATGTTCAAGGTGGAATCCATTTACATTTTAACCAATAAAAGACAGGGGGAAAGTGAGGAGCTTAGTATTTAAAGGGGCTTCCTTGAAGAAAGGAAAGATCTCTTGAGGGAGAGCCATTGATTCATATAATTCCTCTTCACAGACACCAGGTGGAGCCATCATCCTAAGATTGCTTGGTTGCTTAGCAGAGTGAGCTAGGGAATAGACTCATCATGTAAAAGGGAAGGGAAGGTAATATGCAAGTCATCTCTTGATAACTTGGGGAATAATTTCAATATGGTTTATTGATGTGCTAAAATTTGAGGTGATGGAAGAGGATATGAGAAGACTACAAAGATAAATTTTTCTTCATAGTTTTGTCTAGGACTAGTCACTGTTATAGTAGAAAGTCACCAGCACTGAACCCCAATACTTCTCAAACCTTTCTTAATAAGGTCTTCCCAAATCCATTTTTCATGAATTCTCAGTTACTTAGGAGACATAGATATGCAGTAGAGAAGATACTATATTGAAAGGTAGAGAGCCTGGGTCTAAATCGTAGTTTTAAAAATTACTATCAGCTTGACCTTGGTCATGTCACATCACATCTCTGGGACTGAGTTTCAACTGTAAAATGAAGGAATCAAACAAAATGACTGAAAAGGTCCTTTCAATCTCTAAATCAAAGATCATTATTTAACCAATAGCTGCTACTGTTAGACATTTTCCTGACGCTATCAAAAGCGTGGCTCAAGATATGAGTGTTACAGTGATCATCCTGTTGTTTTGCACAACCAACCTGTCCTGGATTGTGGTACAAAGTTAGTGATAAGTTCTTCATTATCCTTAAGTTAGCATGCTGGTTTCTCAGAACTCCCTCCCTCTGTAGAGCAGTCCTGACTCACTACCTAAGGATGTATAAATTTGTAAACTTACTCAACCTAAATAGATTTGTTCCTCCCCTGCAAATTCAAACTCCTTTCTGAACTGTGTGTATGCGTGTGTATCAATGAGTCATATAGATAGATAGATAGATAGATAGATAGATAGATAGATAGATAGATAGATAGATAGATAGATAATATATGTGACTTTATATAGCTATATCTATATAGATATTGTGAGTGAGTCCTAGATGTATCACCATGGCATAATGGAGCCAATTCCTCAGAAGCAAACATTAAAATGATACAGGTTTTTAACATTGGCATAGAATCAATAAGCAAATAAATGGTACATAATAACAAGAAAACAATGCATAATGAAACATCAACCAAAGAACTGTATGCCTGTTGCCCTCCTAGACACTAGAAAACTTCAAAGAGGTCAGAAGCTGCTTTAAACTTGAGTTTTAGGACATGCACAGCTTAGCCCTCCTTCAAGTCAGTCAAAAAACTGTAGATCATACAACACAATTCAAAATTCAATATTCTACTCTTGCATTTATTGAGACTACTTATCAGATAAAATTAAGGAACTCTGGAACCAAAACTCTCAAGCATTGAGGTGGGTAATGAAATGGATTTAATCAAAGACAAAAGCTCTCAGAATGAGTGCTTTTTCTGTTCTTCACATTGGACTATTGGGCATGCAACATGAAAAGGGGTGCTACAACATGACACCTCAACGGGGAGTATGTCAGAACACTATGATTAGTTACATTGGACAGGTTACTTAATCTCTCTTGACTGAGTTTCCTCATCTGTGAAAAGAGGGGGTTGGGATAGATGGTTTCAAAAGTAACTTCAGTTCTAAACTTTGTGATCCTGTGATGACTAATGAGAGTGATCTTGCTCCAGATAGACATTGCTGTCATACTCCCAGGTAAGGATTTAGTTGTACAGACTTTCATTTAATCTGATAAATTTTTTTCTGCCTCTCAGTTTGAAAGGGATGATGCTTTGAAAATACGAAATATTAATTGAAAAAGAAAGGGGGCAGCTAGGTGGCGCAGTGAATAAAGCACCGGCCCTGAATTCAGGAGTACCTGAGTTCAAATCCGGCCTCAGACACTTGACATGTACTAGCTGTGTGACCCTGGGCAAGTCACTTAACCCCCATAGTCCCACAAAAAAAAGAAAAAAAAGAAAAAGAAAGCCAATGGGGCAGCTAAGTGGCACAGTGGATAAAGCCCTGGCCCTGGATTCAGGAGGACCTGAGTTCAAATACAGCCTTAGACACTTGACACTTACTAGCTGTGTAACCCTGGGCAAGTTACTTAACCTTTATTGCCCTGGGGAAAAAAAAAAAGAAAAAAAGAAGAAAAAGAAAACCAAGAAAGTGCTATGGAAATTCAAATTGAATTTACCTTCTCAGTTCTGAGACTAGGTATTTATGCACATTTTGCTTTGGAGGTGAAGTGGGAGTGGCAAACAATTTTTAATTTGTGACTTTGTGATCTGTTTTTGTTCTTAGGTAGATTAATGGGACTATAGTCTGACATATCCTCAAAAAAAGATTAGGTATTATTTTTGGCAATACTGATTTCACAATCAGCATAAATACAGGTCAATATAATTATTTTTCCCTTCTTTCCTCTCCTCTTTCTACTCTTCACCCCAGCTTTCCTTCTTCCATTTCTTTCTTTTTTTGCTCTTCCTTACTCTCTCTTCTCCCTCTCTCCTTTTCCTCTTCTACCCCCTTCTTCTCCTCATAAGACCTTATGTTCCTCCTCTTCTTCCTCCTCCTTCTTGCTCCTCCTCCTCCTTGTACTCCTTACCCAGTTGCACAGGCTCATCTGGATTGACTAAGATAGTCACAGCAGGGTCTGGATATCAGGACTTACTGACTTGGGACTTGGCAATTCAGGGCCATTTAGGCTTATTTCAGAATCCCCAATTAATCAGGGAAACTAGAGTTCCATTTCTGCCAGTTTATCTTTTAGCACCTCCTGGGCAGCTACATGGTGCAGTGGATAGAGTGCTGGGACTGGAATCAGAAATACTCATCTTCCTGAGTTCAAATCTGGCCTCAGACATTAGCTATGTGATCTTGGGCAAGTCACTTTGCCCTATTTGCCTTAGTTTCTTCATCTGTAAAATGAGCTGGAGAAGGAAATGGCAAACCACTCCAATATCTTTGCCAAGAAAATCCAAAATGGGGTCATGAAGAGTCAGACATTACTGAAAATTAGTCCCTCTACAACTTGCTTTATTCTTTTTCTTTTTTAAAAAAGCATTCAGGGTTAAGTGACTTGCCTAGGGTCACACAGCTAGTAAGTATTTGAGGCCAGATTTAAACTCAGGTCTTTCTGACTTCAGGGCTGGTACTCTATCCACTATGCCACCTACCTGCCCTGCTTTATTTTATTTTTACCTGTGACTGATGATCCAGAATACACTAGAGAAGCTGACAGCCAAGACCTGCCCTTTTCTGAGCTCCTAGAGCTGTTTGTTGACAGTTTGGGCATGAACTAGATTCTTGAAATTGTCTCTGAACTCTGAGGCAAATTCTCAGAGCTCTCCATCAGGAGGTGATATGTTTGGCAGTGATATTCTATTTGTTTTGTTTGTTTGTTTTTTTAGTGACATTCTATTTGTAATAGAGCTACTTGTTATTGGGCCCTCTTGGAAAAGTGGAATATGTATAAACCAGGCAATTGAGAATCAATCATTGGGAAATTCTCATGGGCTAAATGTTGGGTGAAGTTTAGTCTAGGTGAAACAGCCAGCCAATTCTTTGGATCTGCCAGTATTTGTTGCTGACATCCTTAATCTTGAGATAGGATTGTATATTCTAATTGCCACTATGGCAATTCTAATTGTCTTCTAATAACCACTATGGCTCTTTCTGACTGGGTTATTTCTAGGAAGAAGTTGTCAGCTGCATTTTTTTTCTGGTTGGTTAGACCTCAAAGAGTCCTCTAGAAAAAGTGCCCTGAAATGGGGATTATGGAGGTTTATACATCCTTTAAAGGTTTGAGTTATAGAGAAAGATCTGTTCTGAAAGTGAGTGGGGCAGGCAAGAGATCATCCAGAGGGTGTGAATCAGGAGACATTGCCAAAGATCTCCAAAAGTGCAGGAGGCAGAAGGGGTTGGTATTCAGGATTAGAGCAGGTGACCTCAGAGATACCGTCTGGTGCTCATTTTATGACTGGATGACTTAAAAGGATTTTTCTCTTAGGCAAGGACCTCCTTATATGGTGAAGGGAAATGTTGTGCCTCCTCTATGTAACAGTGAAAAACAAATGTAATGAATTTATGATACTATTCACATATATGGCCACAGCTTAGAAAGAAAATTAAGTCTAAATGCTTACAATTTACTCTTGAGTATTGTTATAAGGATATATGACCATTTATAGATGGATTTCTCAATCTGCAAATTTGGCCGTGTCTTAATGCTATAAAACATTTAGGGTTTTTCAAAACCATTAAGATTACTGGCTCTGATTTCAGATAAGTAGAATATATAAACATTTTCTCAAGTAAGAATGAGCTCTGCTGCATTACTCTTCTTTTCTTGCTTAATAAAGCCACACTCTCCAAGACTTTCTGACCCTAAAGTAGAGAACCTTTTAATGGATTTCACAGTCTCCTTTATACTGCTGAAATCAAGTGCAATTTCATATCTCCATTGCAGTGCATGGACCTTTTAACTAGTTTTTAAGTGTATCATAATGATTTTCTTTTTTTTTAAAGGCTTACAAAGCATTTTAATCACAACAGCCTTATGGTAAGTAGTGGAAGCAATATTATCTCAATTTTATGGAAATTGGGGCTCAGAGATATTAAATAAATTGCTTAGAGTCACAAGCCAGTGTTAGAAATTAGTCCTCCTAATTTCAGGTCCAGTGTTTTTTCTTTTTTTATCAATTAGAAGTGTTTTATTTTCTTCTCATGTTTATATGCACAAACATAGTATATATGTCTTATTTTATGATATCAAGTGCACTTTAAACATATATCATAATGATTTTCTGCCTTCATTCAGGGCTGACCTAACTATTTACAGACAGTTACCTTTTTTTTCAGAACGACATGTTTCTGTAATGAGACATAATACATTTTTTAAATGAATAAAACAAGCAAAAATTGAGTTTGGAATGAAATAAACTGTATTATTTACAGTATGTAATGGGTATGTTCAGGCATTGTACAGATGCTTTGTTGTCCACTGATCAGGACTTTTATCTTTGATAATATCTCCTTAACAAAACTTATGTTGCTCCTAAGATTAACTCCCTGATAAGCTGTCAACCTTTGACTTACGTTAGATATTTGTTGCTTCATTGTCACCATGTTAAGCATATTATTATTGTAGCTGACATTTATATAACATTTTAAGGTTCATGGAATACTTCATTTATCTGAACTTATTTGATTCTCACAACAATCCTATGAGATAGATGCTATTATTATTCTCTTTTTATGGATAAGGAAACTGAGACTGAGAGAGGTTAAGTGTCTTGTCCATTGTCACATAGCTAAGGAAGTCTCTGGAGACAGGACTTTGTCATGTCTTTCTATTGTTAAGGACAACACTCTATGTACTATACCACTTAGCTACAGGTCAATCTGTTGCCAAATACTGAAGATTTTACCTTCTTAGTAACATCTCTTCTGTCCTCTTCTCTTCTCTGATAATCCTATAACCCTGGTATAGGTCCTCATCATGTCACAACTGGGCTACTGCAAAAGCCTTCTGGTTGGGGCAGGCAAGGTGGTGCAGTGGATAAAACATTGGCGAAGGAGTCAAGAGAACCTGAATTCATATTTGACCTCAGACACTTACTAGCTGTGTGATTCAGGGCAAGTCACTTAACTCCTCTTGCTTCCCTTCCTCCCTTCCCTCACCCCAACAAAAAATGCCTTCTGTTTGTTCTTCTTGTCTCAAGTTTCTCCCTTCTATAGTCCACTCTCCATTTATCAATCGCTTTAATCTTTGTAGAATGCATCTTTAACCATACCACTCCCCTGTTCAATCAACTCTACTGAATCTGCATCAGCTGTAGGATCAACTCTAAAATCCTCTGACACACAAAGTCCTCCATAATCTGATCCTTTCCTACCTTTCCTGAATTCTTTCACCTTACTCACACTCTAAGATTCAGGGATGTTAGTTTCCTTGCTGTTTTTTTCACTAGACAATCCAACTCTGGATTGTGCATTTACGCGCGCACACACATGTATATATACACATATGTGGATGAGTGTGGGTATGGATATATGTGGGTGTTTCTTCATTGTGGTAAAAATTATTTGTGGTAAAGATTAATATTCCCGTTTTTTAGCTAACTCATTTGGGAGAGGCCATATCTGGCCCACCGCAGGTTACTTATGCTACTGAGCTCAGAAAGGCAGCTTTTGAAAGACCTCCCCTTTTGGGGGAGGGGAGAATGAAGGCTCGCTGAAGGGAGGCTGGCTGCTTCCGGAAGGCAAGGCGTCTTCCGGAACTCGGCCTTTTTCCTGCTGAGCCCTTGGGCTGGCAGCTCTTGTTTGCGCTCTTGGTGTGGCAACTGTGGTTCGGGTGGCCCTCGAGCAACCTTAGACTGGCAGGCTGTTCGGATGTTTGGTGAGTTTAATTATGGAAAACCCTAATAGGCTAAGTTTAGAGTTAAGAGCTTTTCTCTGTATTTCTATTTTCCTATCTCCTTATCTTTGATTTTTATTAGTTTCACCTTTGTTGTTTAATTAATTGCTAAGTAATAAAATCTGATCCTTTTGCGAACTAAAGCTTAGAGGCTCCTTTCTTATTGGCCTGGGAGAAATATCTAAAAAGGGCAGTTCAGAGGGGAGGTTAAACCTAAAAGGGTCCCTCATATTTCTGGGACCCCAATATTAAGGCGAGTCACCCAAATAACGCTCCATATATCAAATTTTGGCCCTCACATCATACACACAAAAATACACTAAATATAGATAGACATATATGTGTACATATACATATATATGTGTGTGTGTGTGTTTGCTGATGTCTTCTGTATCTTATATCATCATAGTTATCCCCAAGATCCTAGCCCCTTGATCCCCCAAAAGAACTATCCTATATAACAAATAGTATTTTTAAGGAGGAAAAAAATCAACATCATGTCAAAAATATTGTAAAAGTCTCGGAGGCAGTTGGGTTGGGGGCAGGTAGGTGGTGCAGTGGATAAAGCACTGGTCTTGGATTCGGGAGGACCTGAGTTCAAATTTGACCTCAGACACTTGACACTTACTAGCTGTGTGACCCTGAGCAAGTCACTTAATCCTCATTGCCCCGCAAAAAAAAGAAAGAGAAAAAAGTCTGAAAACATGTGCAGTGTGTAAAACCCGTGACCTCCCACCTCCATGACAGAGTAGGCTAGGAATGTCTTCTCATATCTCTTTATTCATGCCATCTTTTATCTTCATAATTTTGTTCCATCGTTTTTGATCTTTTAGTATATGGTTATTTCCATTTTATTTTGTATGTTGTTTCTTGGCTTTGCACACTTCATTCTGCATCAGTTCATGTAGATTTTTCATGTTTCTCTGTATCCATCACATACATGTGCTTTAAGAAATTAAAGCACAGTAAAGTTTCATCATATTCATGGACTACAATTTGTTTAGCCATTCCCCAATTATAACACATTTTCTGTTTTGTAACACAGAATTATTTCTTTGCTATCACAAAAAGTAGTGCAATAAATATTTTGGTGTGTATGGGTCCTTTCCCTTTTATTGATAGCTTTCTTGGGGTATAATCTGAGTAACAGTCTCTGGTTTTGTTGTTGTTGTTGTCATTCAGTTATTATCAGTTATGTCCAACTCTTCATGACCCCATTTGGGGTTTTCTTGGCAAAGATACTGGAGTGGTTTGCTATCTCATTCTCCAATTCATTTTACATATGAGGAAACTGAAGCAAACAGGGGTAAGTGACTTGCTCAGGGTCACACAGCTACTAAGTGTTTGGAACTTATTTGTTTTGAACAAGTAAATAGTAAGATTTAAACTCAAGAAGATGGGTGTTCCTGACTCCAGGCGAGGCACTCTATCCACTATACCACCTAGCTGTCCTTAGTCCTTTTAGTCACTTTATTTGCATAGTGCTAAATTGCTTTCCAAAATGTTTGTTTTGTCTCACAGTTTCAACAAAACATATTAGTGTTCCTATCATTCAACAAGTCTTCTAACATTGAGTATTGACATTTTTGTCATCTTCAGCAATTTTCAGGGTATTAGGCAAAACTTCAGGGGTCAATTTGATTTTGATTTTTCTTATTATTAGTGATTTGGAGCACTTTTTCATATGTTTGCAAACACTTTGTGCTTCTTCTTCTGTTAACTGTTCATATCTTCTTACCACTTATCTATTGGAGAATGACTATGAGCATACATATACACCTATATGTATGTATGTATATGCATATATAAATATTTCCCTTGATGTTCTAGATCTTTTGTTTTTCCAAGTAAATTTTATTATTTTATCAAGTACTACTAAGTATTACCTTGGTAATTTGATTTGTACAGCATTAAAAGTATAAATTAACTTTGGAAGTGTTTACAATTTTATTATATTGGCACAGTGTAGGCCATGAGAACTGATTATTCTTCCAGCTATTTAAGTTGTTCTTTATTTCTTTAAGGAACATTTAGTTATTGACTCAATACAAGTCAAAGAACACAAAATGTGCTTTGTTAGGTAAATCCCCAGATATTTTATGCATTTTGTAGTTATCTGAAATGGTATTTCCATTTCTATTATTGCTTCTCAAATTTATTATTTTCTCCATCACTTTTTTTTTTTGTTTTTGTTTTGTTTTTGTTTTTGTTTTTTTTGCAGGGCAATGGGGGTTAAGTGACTTGCCCAGGGTCACACAGCTAGTAAGTGTCAAGTGTCTGAGGCCGGATTTGAACTCAAGTACTCCTGAATCCAGGGCCAGTGCTCTATCCACTGCGCCACCTAGCTGCCCCCTCAAATTTATTATTATATAGAAATACTGTTGACATTTGAGAGCTTATTTTGTAACCTGAAACCTTCCTGAAACTACTAATAGTTTCAATTAGTATCTTTGCTGATTCCCCAGAATTTTCCAAGTATACCATTATGTCATGAACAAATAAGGATAGTTTGATCTCCTCTTTTCCTATCTTTACTTATATTTATCTCTACTTTACCTATCTTATTGCTGTTAGCATTTTCAGAACTATATCAAATAAGGATAGGAAGAGTGAACAACTTTGTTTCACTTTTCTATTTATTAGGGGAAGTTCTAGTGTATCCTCATTGTACATGATGCTTGCTTCTGGTTTTAGATAGATGCTTTTTATGATACTAAAAAAGATCCCTCTATGTCTGTACTTTGTGGGGTTTTTAGCCCAAATTAGAGTCGTACTTCATCAATGGCTTTTTTTGAGGGGCAATGAGGGTTAAGTGACTTGTCCAGGGTCACACAGCTAGTAAGTGTCATCAATGGCTTTTTTCTACATATATTGAGATGATATATGGTTTGGGATGTTTTACTTTTCAATATGATTATGTTATTTTCCGAATGTTTAATCATCCTTGTATCCCTGGTATAAAGTCCACTTGGTCATAATGAATGATTTCTTGTATAAATTGCTATTGTCTTTTTGACAGAATATTGTTTCAAATTTTTGAGTTAATATTCATTAATAATATTGGTCAAAATTTTCTTTCTGTGCTTTATTTTTCCCTGTTTTTGGTTATTAGGGCTATATTTGTCTCATAAAAGGATTATGATAGTGAGCTTTCTTTCTCAATTTTTGAGAATAATTTGTGACGCTTGAGTACTAACTATTCACAAAAGATTGATAGAATTCTCCTTGAATCCATGAGGACCAGGAGTTTTATTCGTTGGTAGTCCCTTTATAGCTAGCTCTATTTCCGCTTCTGAGATGGGGTTAAGATCTCTTTCTGCCTTTCTGATAGTTTGGGTGTATATATTTTAAGGTATTTCTCTATTTCTTTGTATTCTCAATTTTGTTAGCATAGAACTGTGCACTAAATGATCAAATTGTTATTTTTATTTCTTCTGGTTTTGTTGTAATTTCTCCTCGTTCATTTATTTTATTGATTTGAGGCAGGGTTTCCCCTCTTTTTAATTAGATTAGCTAAAAGCTTAACAATTTTATTAGTTTATTTTTGTTCCTGTTTTCCTACTCTATAGTAGAAGGATTTTATACCTAATGGAGTAATGGGTCACTCTTCAGAGTGGCACAATGATTATATAAGGCTTTGCCACACTTATTAAATTGCATTCAACTTTAGAATTGAGGTGTGAGAATATAGCCTCTTCCAGTGGCCATGTACCAAAAGAAAGTACTGTCTGCAGAGAATTCTAGTGGGATTGTAAAAACATTCTGGGTTGGAAATTGGCAAGTAAGAGTTTTTTAAATTAAAGCTCATCCTGGATTTTTAAAGTTGTTAAAGACTCTAGTTCATTAATTTTTTAAAGATGCTTTTTGAGCTCTTATAATGAGGTGTTTGATCATATTTTATATTAAAGGGGCTAATGTGGCTAAAAAAATTTATTAGTCTTTTCAAAGACCCAGCTTTTATGTCTAAAGGAATTGCAGGGTAAAGTCTTTGTGAGGAAAAATGTGGAGGGTTAATGGGTGAAGGATAAGAATTTGACTAGGCATTCCTCACTGTGCTGAACTCCTGGAAAATTTAGAGCTAACTAATGATGGGGAGAGAAGGAACGAAGCAAAGTGCTACTGGCAATGCAAGCAGTATCATCATCACCAAAACAACAACAACAACCAATATTCATATGATACTTCAAGAATTGGAAGGGGCTTTACACAGATTATTTTATTTGATGTAGTTCCAAGGTAGGTGCTATTGTTAGCCCAATTTTATGGATGAGGAAATTGAAGAGGGAGTGCATGACTTTCCCAGGGTCATGCAAGTGGTACATATCTGAGGTAAGATTTGAACTCAGATCTTCCTTACTCCAAGTCCAGTGTTTTCTGAACTGTGCCAAGCTGCCTCTCTCTATATGTGTGAAGGAATAATAATGAAATGTGAAAGCAATAAAGTAAGGTTTGCAATCTTGACCACATCTTTAAAAATTTCCTCCAATGTGTTCATGCCTTAAAGATCAAATCAAAATTGAATGAGGTAAACATTCTATACATTCATATGATGAGATCACAGTTAAACACTAACATATTTCACTCAAGTATTCCCTTGAAAGTTTTTTTTCATGCATTTTTCCAGTGCACACATATCTTTCCTCCTCCTTTCTTAATGCTAAACATTCTTTGGGCTTTTCAGAATTTTTTTCCAAACAAAATATGAAATCATATGTTGCAGATGTGAAAAATACTGGGTGAATTGTTTTGATTAAAAAATGGAGTGTGATTCAGAGGTTAAAGCAAAGTACTAGTTAGTGGTCAAAATTTATGGAGTCTACATATGATTGAGTGAATGTTATTGAACATTCCCAAAACACATAGTGCAAAAGAATGTTACATATTAAAAAAATTTTTATTGATTTGTTGTAATCTTGGGAAATTTTTTTGGCCTTAATGGATTTGGTTGCTCATTTTCATTTGGTGGGTCAATGAGGGTTAAGTAACTTGCCCAGGGTCGAACAGCTAGTATGTGTCAAGTGTCTGAGGTCAGATTTGAACTCAAGTCCTCCTGAATCCAGGGCCAGTGCTTTATCCATTACACTACCTAGCTGCCTTTGGTTGCTCATTTAAAATAGGTTTTATTGATTTCTGTTTTGATATCATAGTCATTCTCCACCCTTTACCCCTATCCAGTTGAACCTTCTCTTATAACAAAGATTAGCAATTAAACAAAAATAGTGAGTATGGTGATGCCTTTGATAATAGTGGAAGTAGCCTATCCTCTAGCCTCCCACTTCTTAGGCTTCATTTGTTTTTATTTTGCTCTGTATGTGAGAATTCATTGTGTTCCAAAGATCTTAGTATAGTTTAAGCTGTCAAAATATTTAAGTGCTTAAAGCTTAAAAATTACACTAATATTTTTGGGACACCTTGTGTGAAGAGCCTGGTGGTAAGGAAACTCCCTCTACTAAGAAAGATTGGCAACTCTTGGGCAATTAGAGAATGGTCCGTGGGCACTAAGTGGTTAAGTAACTTGTTCATGGTTCCATGGGCAGTATATGTCAAAGGGAGTATTTGATTGCATGTCATCCTGACATCTGAGGTTATATTTTCTTATATCCACTGTACCACACTATCTCTTTGCATTATGTCACCCTTTCTTCCTTACTAGAAAAGTCCTTTTACTAATGAAATAATAGGGCCAGTCCGTATTCCAATCCTATTTTTCCTCAAATCAAACAAAATTCTAGCTTCATTCTCGGATTTTTTTTCACTACAATTAATATTTACGGGAAGAAAAATTGTATTTTGAAGTGATTTATAAATATGTATGCATTATATATGGACATATCTGTATATGTATCTCATATCTCCTCATATCATTAGATCAAACATATATATATATAGCAGGGCAATGAAGGTTAAGTGACTTGTGCAGGATCACACGGCTAGTGTTAAGTGTCTGAGGCCAAATTTGAACTCAGGTCCTCCTGAATCCAGGGCAGGTGCTTTATTCACTGTGCCACCTAGCTGCCCACTTATGCAGTATGTCTTGTATTTTGTATACACTGGGAGCTACAGAAGAAAAAAAAATAACACAATAACTTGGTTACAGAAAATTTAATGGCTAGAAATCAATTGGATTTTCTGATCACAATGCACAGTTTTCTTTATTCAAGTAGGAAGAGGTGCTAAAGAATATTACACCTCATATTCAGTGTCTTCCATTAACCTCAGTAGTGGTCAGGGTAAAATTCTTCTCCTGTCACAGACTCTCAGAGTTGAAAGGAAATTAGAGGCTATCTAGTCCAACCAGCACCTGTCTGAGGATACTCTCTACAATCCCCTCAAAAATAAAAAATCTAGGCTTTGCTTAAAGACCTCTGGTGAGTGGCAACCCATTATAAATTATTATCTGGGCATCACTACTGGTCCTTTGGAGGAATCCATAGGCTAGTGGCTAATAAAATTAACTTTTATAATATGATGACTAATATTTTCATTTCTGATATGAGTTAACAACTTACTTAAGAGAGTCCAAAACCAAACCCAAGACATTACTACATTGGTGCCTCATCAAAAGTTATATCATTGTCTTCAATAACTAGAGTAAGAATTTTTTTTGCAGCGGCAGCAAATGAGAGTGAATGGAATAGGTGTCAGAGAAGAAAAAAGATGGGAGCCACTAATCCATACATAGAGATCCCTGCCAGCTGCCTATTGACTAAGTTTTAAAATGTAATGTTAACCATGTATTATTGAATTTTATTTATTTTGTTAAATATTACTTAATTAGATTTTAATCTGGTTTTCCCGGCAGTGGGGAGTGTTTCCTCGCACATGTGGCTCACCCCACAGGCAATGTGTTTGACACTTCTGGTCTAGAATATTATGGCCTGTGCAAGCAGTTGTCTGCATAAGAAAGCTTTGAGAAGCTTTGATATAGAGGATTACTGTCCACAGTGTAATCATCCTTCCTGGATTTTGAGTAAAGGCAAAAAACCACTGCTGGTATGATTTTTCCATTTGTTTAGGCAAAAATTCTGTTTTGTGATAGAAACATGATATGATTTGACATGATATAGGATATTATTGATATGATATGTGATATGATATGATATAATTAATATAATATAATCAATATTATATTATACACAGAACCTGTCCATTAGTCACCTAATTCATTTTATTATCACTTCATACTTTATTTTTTTTTCTTTGACCTTAGGGGGATTCCCAAGGAATTCTAAAACCCATTAGTGTCTCTGAACACTCCCAGAAAATCTATAAATGATCTCTTAATGGTTATTACTAATCAGTATTAAGCTTTCTTGGCATGGCTAAACATTATCCTATGGATGTTTTTTATTTTAATAATTTAAAAGAAAAAATTGATATACCCATTTTCCTTTCTTAAGCACTATAATTTTGAGGATAGGATAATAAAACAGTATTTCTCATGAAATAAAACAAGGACAGTGAATTATTAAATTAAGTTAAATTCCCATGTTAAATTATATTCCCTAGACCCATTGTGTTTGGAAAAGGGGGTGGGGCATTACAAAACAAAAAGGGTGAGAATTGCTCCGGCTTTGCCAAAATCAGGGATGAGACAGCTTTGAACTGGTTTTGCAGTTGGAAAGCAGTAATGGCTAGGGGAAGACTTGGCAGCCTGCATCTGATCACCAATTGGGCCACTCTCCTTGTGGCTATCAGGAAAGGAGAACATTGTAATCACTTTGAGGTACTACACCTTATGCTAGCATTTACATCAGTGATGCAAATTCTTTCTTCTATGGAGCTTCTCACTGTACAATCTTTCCTGTGTTGATCTCATCCTTACATGGACTGGGGCTTTCATGATATATAAAGATTCAAAAGCAAAATACTGTTGTTCAGACACCATGATAAGCATTCTATAGAATAAATGAATTAATTAATATGGAATTCAGGAATGATACTCAGACCATTTCAAACCTGAATGTCTCAGGTGTCTACATTATATTTGGGCTTATTTGCACCATAAGGAAACAGAAGTTAGAGATAAATCAATTAACAAGTACTTATTGTTAGTATGGAACATTGTACAAAGCTTTCTATACTTTTGTACCTATTAGCTATTTCTGTGGTGAATAAGTAGAAGAAGGTGAATATTTCTAGCATACCAAGATGGCCTTGAAAATATAAAGTCACTTCTGCATAACAACATAGTCTGTGAGTATTATTGAACTTTTGGGATTATGGGAGCCCTAATATAACAATCATGAGTTTCCAAGCCATGTTATATTTCCCTCTTTCACTAAGAAAGAAGCTTTGTGTTATGTATAATTATGGTTCATATACAAACAGTAGGGTATGAAATGGCTCTGTGGGCACTGATATTTAATTCTCAATGGTAGTTTAGAATCTCTGTTTCAGGATGCCTTGGAATGCTTCAGGGAAAAGAAAAATCTAATAGATCAGAGGAAAACTCATCCTAACTCTTGCATTGTAATTAATGAATTGAAAAGCATTTATTATGCAGATAGAAAAGAAAAATAATCTGTACTCTCAAAGATTTTTCATTCTGCTGGTGCAGACAACACATATAGGAAAGCTGAACTGCAAGTCACATGGAAAGGTCCTATGGTCTTTACAGCACAGTGGCAGAGTAGATGATAATGACTTTTTAATGTCATTTCCATTGAAAAAGTCCTATCAGTTTCTCATGTTGAACCATTTGATTTGTTTTTATTTTATTTTATTTTATTTTTTTAACCATTTGAGAGAACAAGGTCTTTGGTGGTCAGGACTTTCATTTTGGGGTCTTCAAAGGTGGTGACTATAACATTCAAGGAATCAGTTGCTTCCTGAGTTATTGCTTCCTCTAATGATGGCTGGGAGCAGGGTCAGTGGTCTATGAGGTGTCATTCCCATGGCTCTTGAACTTTCTGGTTATTTAATGGCAGCTGGTAAGTGTTTTTTGTTGTGGATGGTGAAGACTGTCTGCCCCTTTTCCATAGAGATTGTTTGCCTCAATGATGACTGTGAGGCCCAGGATAGAGACAGGATCGTGGTTTGGGAGGCACTGCTACACCCAGTAGAATTGGGTTCAGGGTCCTGGATTATCTCCACCAGGGTCTGAGGGGAGATCATAGCTGAAGTGATCATGGTTGTTTGATTTGCCTGCCACATGCCGTCTTCAGTTCCTCCCTTGAGGTGTCTTGTCACTCCAGTTTGGACTGACATACCTATTGCTACATGTGAATTTTTTTCAGACCAATAAAACCTCATTTAGATGAGGTAGGTGGCTTATATTCTTGAAAATGGGGTGCTATTTGGGGTTAGTTTAGGACAGTTAAGTATACTGGAAAGAAAATACATACTACCTAGAGAAAAAACACAGCAAAATATATAGACCATATAAAAATATGAAATACAGTTTCTGATATTTCATATGGCCATTAGGAGAAAGGGAAATTATAAACAATGAACACAGCATAGTAGACTTGGGATGTTTTATAGCTATATTACTCAAAGTATTCTGATTGAAGAATCATAACAGAAACAAACAAGGAATTAATTAAGGAAACCACAATAATAAACTTTTCCCCCCTTAAAATTATATTTGACAACTGTCAGCTGATGAAACAAGTCCAGAAACCAGCCTAAAATTGGAAGAGAAATACACATCCTGGCACTTGAGCAGGGAGCTTCTTGGCCTGCTCTGGCTCCATTTGGCTTCAATTCAGCAGGGTCTTACTCTCTTTTTTTCCATCTTATAAATCAAATTCTTTCTTTTGGATATACCATATATTAGCTGAAAAACAATGAATCCCTTTGAAAAGAATCCTGTCTTTGGACAGCCTTTCAGATATCAATAACAGGAAGGAGGAGGATGAATTAAAAATCGTGGAGTTAGATGACTGCAGCCTTATTCCGGCAATTACTGGGCCATCCATCTATGGATGTGCAAACCATCTCAGTGTCTACTAGTTCACTTGCATAACACTTGAGGCATGTAGGCTACTGGAAATAATCTCTGTGTGGGGTTACTCAAGCAATTGAAAGGGGTCATATATAACTTCCTTAAGGTTCTGAAACAGGCTACAGAGTTTATAGTTGATCCATCCATTTCTCTGTTCTTGCAGTCTTAATATTGGGGGTTTTTTGGCTTGTTTTTTACTGTAAGAACACCATGCACATAGACAAATAGATCTCCAGGTATATGGGCAGAAGAATCATAGGAACTTAGACTTGGAGCTGGAATGGACCTTAAACGTTATGTAGTCCACCTCCTTATTTTGCAGATGAGAAAACTGAGGTTAAGGGGAAAAAAGCCCAACAAGAGGCAAACAGACTGTTTCAAAATCCAAGCTTTAGCACCAGTGCTATGATTTTGAGATAACTATGTCGTTCTCTTGGTATTTCCAGGGGAAAAAGAGAGGAAGGGAGAATTCAATGATTAATCCCATGGAGATGAGAAAACAATAACCATTCGTTTTTGTGTTTAGAGAACATTTATTAACTCATTCAGTTTCTTGTAATTTACTTTGCTATGTTTTCATTAAATGCCTTCCATTAAATAAAGAACAAAACCAAGCCTTGCCCAAGGCCACACAAGCAATTAATAGTAGACTCCATGTTTCAAATCCAGGTCCTCTCCTTCAAATTTATTGTGCTTTCCTTTCTTCCATACTGCCTCCTCAGGCTCTGAAATAAATAGAATTTTTTTAAACTAAACTATTTGTATCGATAGCACTTAACACTGTGCTTTTAAACATAGTAAGCACTTAATCCAGTGCTTTCCCATTTATTCATTCATCTATTATTCTGAACTAGGTGGTACAATCAATAGTGTTGGACTTGGAGTTAGGACGACCTGAATTCAAACCCTAGCTCAGACATTTACTAGCTCTGTGACCCTGAGGAAGTCACACCCCTCTCAGCCTCAGTTTCCTCATCTCTAAAATGTGGATAATAATAGCAGCTACCTAACTTAACCCTCAAAAGGGTTATTGTGAGATTCAATTGAGATAATAAGAGTAAAGTTTTGCAAACATAAAAGTGCTAGACAAATGCTATTGTTATAATCAAATATGCATTTACATGGGTGGCAGATACTTAACACCTTATTTGTTCAATTTCTCCAAAAGGAGCTATCTTGTGGGAGGACATGCTCTTGATCTCTGACTCAGATAATGTGGGGATTATAATTGCCCCGTCTGCAAGAAAAACCACTGAGGCAGAGGTTTGAGCCAATGGTACTTCATTAAAGGGCCCATGGTCTCCTATAATGAAGTAGACCTCAGATTTTCCTCATGATCTGGGATGCCCCCTTCTTCCAGGACCTTGTTTTCATAGAGTATAATATCCAAATATGCAAAATGGCATGGTAAAATGCAGAATCTCATTGGTTGATAGACCTTGCTCTTGAGGGCCAAAAATGACATATTATCAGGGTGGTCCCAGGTTGGGTGAAGCACGGGGCATCTGCACTGACTAAGTGGTCCTAAGATGGTCGGTCACCTGATCATGTTGGTCAAGAGAGAGTGGTTTGAAGAAAAAAATTTTTAAAAAAAGAGAGTGGTTTGGAGGTACAAAAATAAGTTGGGGGATTTTCCAAAGAATCAAGGCATCCCACCCATCTGGGTTTAGAAATGGAATTTGAGTAAAATAGGATGGAAATATCTTTGTCAGCATTCTTATGGTTGCATAAGTGAGTTTCATAACTGGTAAATATGTAGTGGACATTACATTAAAGTTTGAGGCCCACTATAAGAACCTATCTTATCTAATTATCCCTACATGATTTATATAAAATATCACACTGATCAATACTGATTAGAATAGAGTAGGGGTCCAAATGGAATCACTTCTAACAATGTCATCTGACTGTGGCACACTCCTCAGCACCTGGAGACTTCTCACCCTGGAACATCCCTCCACCATGCTGTCTCCCTCCTCTCATTGATGAACCCCTCCACAGGCTCCATTCTGGTGATAGACCCAAGCTGGCCATGCTTCATTCATTTTCCAGCTATCCTTCTGACCCTTCAGACTTCACCACCAGTGCCTGTATGAGTACCTTCCCCATTCTCTTATGTGTTTTCTTCTCGCATTAAAATTTAAATTCATCAAAGGCTCTTTTTGCTTGCATTTATACCATCCATCCTTAGCATTGTGTCTGACACATAACAAGCACTTAATAAATCCTTGCTTCTTGCTTGACTTAATCATTCTATGTTTTAACCCACTTGAGATTAGGGGCAGCTAGGTGGTGCAGTGGATAGAGCACTGGCCCTGGAGTCAGGAGTACCTGAGTTCAAATCCAGCCTCAGACACTTAACACTTACTAGCTGTGTGGCTCTGGGCAAGTCACTTAACCCCAATTGCCTCAGTAAATAAAAAAAAAGGAAAAAAAAGAGGTGTAGCTATATCTAGATATATCTACTAAAGAACTAAAACATTATTAAGAAGAGAAGACTGAAGATTTTTTTTAAGTCACATGATCTGTCTTTCTTGTAACATGGTTTAGTATGACTTTTGGTGATACTTTTAAACTGAAGGTTAAATTGTATTTTCAGTATTATGATAAACTACTCCACAAAATCCTGCTCTGATGTCTCAGGAAGGCAATAAGGTAACTATATGATGAAAAAGAAAACACTGGTAGATTTTTACATGCTATATAGGTATGGTCTTGCCAACAGATTGTGTTTGCTTTCCAAGGACCAGCCTAGCTAATTACAGAAAAAGGCATCACTGGAAAGCTGACAACTTGGCAATGAATTCTTTGGCAAATAAAAAAGATAAATTGGACCCTTAGTCCAATTCAAAACTTTTGAAAAAATATTTGATTTTTTAAAAAAATTTTCATCTCAAAAGCATTTCTTTTGTGTCTTTCCTGGCCTTTCCATCTTACAAGGCAAAAAAGAAAAACAAATCTTTTTTCATCAAAAATGGCAGAGTCAAACAAAACAAATGTTCACATTTCCCATGTCCAAAAATGTTTGGTAAGAATTCATGACCAAACAAAGGATATAGTGGAACCCAAAAGATAAATTTCATTTAATAAAATTGAAAATGTTTTGCACAAACAAAACTTATGAGGTAGAATTAAAGAGGAAAATGTTTAACTAAGGGGGGGACATCTTTGCAATGAATTTCTCTAATAAAGATCTGATTTCCAATATATGTAGGAATTATTTACAATTTATAAGAATAACAGTGATCCTCCCAATCAACAAATCCCCAAACTATCAGAATAATCAATTCTCAAAGGAAGACATACAAGTTATCAACAGCCATATGAAAAATGCTCCAACTCACTAATAGCTAGAGAAATAAAAATTCAGGCAACTCTGAGGTGCCACCATAAACCCATCAAATAGGCAAGGAAGACAAAACAATGAAAATGATAAATGTTTGAGGAATGGTGGGAATACATGCACATTAATGTACTGTGTATGGAGCTATGAGTTGGCATAGCCATTCTGGAGAGCAATTTGGAATTTTTTCCCTATGAAGTTCTGCAGTGGTGATAGAAAAGTGAAGGAAAGGGGGTGCTAAAAGTACTTAGGTGTCTTTGGTGCTAAGATTCATTTTTTGTTGATTGCTATAAATGGTAGCTTAGCTATTAGTGCTCAAAACCTGAGATTGTCCAGTGACAAATAAGTAGACATAATATTGGAGCCACTGATTCATATCAATTAATTCAGTGCAATGATGATATAGGAATAGTTGGGAAAATAATGTCAAGAAGACCTGGTTCAAAAGTAAACAGAGAGGAAAGTCAAAGATTTATTAGACTACACAGTAACCTCATACATATACGTAATGAACATCTAGAAAACACCTTTTCTCCTAGAAAGGATGGGAACTCACTGGATATGATGAACACCACCAAAAATATTATTTTTTTTTTTTAGTGAGGCAATTGGGGTTAAGTGACTTGCCCAGGGTCACACAGCTAGTAAGTGTTAAGTGTCTGAGGCTGGATTTGAACTTAGGTACTCCTGACTCCAGGGTCAGTGCTCTATCCACTGCACCACCTAGCTGCCCCCAAAATATTCTTAAAAATGTAAGTGAATATATTTTAATACAGGAGAAATTACCCATTATTGATATGTCCTTCTTAATAAGTCATCTGTGTATGGGCAACTCAATGATTTCTGGAGCAATGATCAAAATTAACACAAAACTATTATATAATTAAAATGAGTGGAAAAGATATTAAATGCAATTCAAAACTCTAACTTGACCTTTAAAATGAGTAATTACTCCTGATATATGAGAAATAGGTGGAAAGGATATCAACAATGACTATAGTACTTTCATACACAAGTTTTACCAATGTTATTCACCTGCTATAATGAGACTCGCAGTCAGGCACTGTTTGTTTGACACCTCTGAAGAGAATATCAAATGTCAGGTTTAGAAGTTTATAATTTATCATGTAGGCAGGGAGCCACTGAAAGTTTTTTTAGTAAGGGAGTAATTCATTTGGCCTAAGGTTCAGATTTTGTTAGCTATTTAAAGGATAGACTGAAGAATTAAGAGACTGGTGGCAAGGAAGCATACCAATTAGATGCTATTAACAATGGTTTAAGAGATAGGTGATCAGGGGATTTACTAGGTTGGTGGCAATGTTATTGAAGGTGTGTGTGTGGGGGTGGGGGTAAACATAGGAGCTCTTCTGGAGCTTGTGAATCCACAAGATTTGGTAAGTGATTGGATGAATCAGTCATTTCTAGTGTTTCAATTTTTGACTCTCTGCTGTTGGCTCTCAAATCTCTATGTCTATTTTACTTTATCTATCATGGTTCAGATCTTCATCTCCAATTGCTCACAGAGCTTTTCCACCAGAAGCTCATACTCAACACGCTCCTCAGTTTGGCTTATTATTGACCCCCAATATAATTTTCTTTAACATATCTTTCTGCAATTATGCTGTTATTTTACCAGCTGCTCATTTTTGAAAGCTTGGACTTGGTTTTGACTCATGTCTCCTTCATCTCTCATATCCAACCAATTACCAAATATTATTTATTCTACCTCCATAATGTCTATTGCAATTCATTCTATCTTCTCCATTCATGCTAGAATGTAATCAGAAGCTGAAGTGTCATGTTTGAGATTGCAGAGTATACTGGGGTAGAAGTATAATGTATAAGAAGACTAGAGATATAGGAAAAGACCAGATTTTTAACTGCTTTAAATGCCATATAGAGGAATTTTAATTTAATTCTGGATGTAATAAAGGGCCATTAAAGTTTATGAAGTATGATGGGGAGGGGAGAAGAGAAGGTTTAATGACCAGATCCATGCTTTAGGAAGATGACTTTGTCATAAGTAAAGGATGGAGTGGGGAGAGGCTTGAGTCAGAGTGACAACCAGACATCTATTGAAATAGTCCAGGTTGAGGTAATGAAGGTGAAAGTTACCACCAGAGTAGTGGCTATGTGCATGGAAAGAAGAGGACTATACAAAGGATATTGTGAAGGCAGAAATGACAGAACTTCTGAACATTTATTAAGCTCCTACCATGTGCCAGACATTGTACTAAGCACTGAATAGACAAGAAAAGTAAGACAGTCCCTGCCCTTAAGAACCTTACAGTATAAAGGGAGAGAAAACACAAAAAGAGTTAGGAAAATGGAGGGGAGGTGCCACTAGGGGAGGTACTTGGCACAGGGATATCTTGTTCTGTGAAGTTGACACCAGGCAGGGCAGCAGATGCAAAATGGAGTGAGATCAGTCCAATTTCTTGCCTCTATAAAAGAAGGCATTGTGAGAAGTTTGGCACTTTGCCCTCATTTCCTCCAAAAATAGTAGAGAAGAGTCTGAGGGAAGTGGTGTCAGTCAGGGCTTCATTTAGCTTTATGGTGGTGAGCTTAGAGGTGATGAACTTATCCTGGAAGGGATATTTTGTTCAATGGAGCTGAAACCAGGGAGGGCAGAGGATCAAATGTGGATTCAACAAATCAGATGTGTGAGGTGAGAAAGGGTGAGCAGTTGTGGATAACCCTGAATGAATGGGAAAATGGTAGTTCTTTTGAAGCACTAAGGAAGTTTGGAAGATGGAAAAATTTGGGTAGAAAAGTAATTAGTTCTGTTTTAAACATGTTGAGTTTGAAATGTTTATGGAAAACTCAGGTGGAAATATCCAAAAGACAGTTGAATACAAAAGACAGGAACTCAGTAGAGGGTCTAAAACTCTTGATATATAAACAAGAATCATCTGAATAGAGATTATGGGAGAAGAGATTAACAAGTGAGACAATATAGAGGGAGAAAAGAAGATGGAACAAGACTGACCCTTGGGGTATATCTATGCATAGTGAATGTGATCAGGATGAAGATCTAGCAAAGGAGAAAGGAATGAATAGAGAGGTAGGAGAACAAGGAGAGCAATATCTCAAAAACCTAGAGAGGAGTGAATATCCAGGAGAAGAGGGTGATAGAAATAAAAGCTTCAGGGAATACAAGAAGGATAAGGATTGGGGTGGAAATGACCCCACGATTCTTGATCAATCTTCATGAGTGAAGCATTGTGTTAGAGATGAATAGTGACAGAATGAGTATCTCAGGGGATGGATTCTTGTTGTATTAGAAATGTTAGCTATAGCAATAAGAGAAGAAAAATGAATTAAAGGGATTAGAATAGGCAAGGAGGAAACAAAACTATCACTCTTTGCAGATGATATGATGTTATACTTAGAAAATCTTAGAGTATCAACTAAAAAGCTACTCAAAATTATTAACAACTTTAGCAAAGTTACAGGATACAAAATAAACCCACATAAACCATCAGCATTTCTATATAAGACTAATAAAGCCCACCAACAACAGATAGAAAGAGAAATTCCATTTAAAATAAGTGTGGCCAGTATAAAATACTTGGGAGTCTACTTCCCAAGACAAACACAAGCAACTGAATGACCGGAGCTACAAAATGCTTTTGACAGGAAAAGCTTCTCCAATAACATAGTGACAAATAACTCTGACCCTATTCTTGGAGGCCTTTCTTTTAGTAACTCTTAAGTACTTTCTGCACCTTGGATTTTTCAGCAAGGTGGCGTAAAGCATTTGTCTTTCCTCCTCAAATCCTGCAGTAATGGAGGCTTGTCACCCAAGCACATAGAAGTGGGAACATACACTTGCCCAGGTGAGACTAACTTCCTTATTGCCTTTCCATTTCCTTCTTTGAACACAGATCATTGACTAGAAATCCAGAAAAATGGTCATGTCTAACCTTGGAAGCTACTTTATGAGGTTGAGTGTTCCTGATTTGGGTGCCGAGGTGATTTCTACAACAAGAAGTTTCTCAGGGGAGAATAGGAACACTATACTCAGAGGAGAATATGAGAAGGGAAACTCCTGCATATGATATGTGAAGTGTAAAGTGAAACAATGCTCAGTGGGCTAGAAGATCTAGACCTTGCAAATTGATCAAACTGCAGAGGTCTTAGCTGAATTTGAAATATTTCTCCTCTTGTCCCACAAACAGTCTTTACCTTTTCAGGGGCATGATTAATGTAATGTGCGATAGGAAATGTTTCTGTTTTCCTTTCCTATACTTGTTATTTAATACCTTTTAGTTCATTGTGACTTATTTTTCTGTGCTGGAGGAAATGAACAGCTGTCTTCTATCTGCTATTTTTACTTTACATTGAGTAAGGGACTCTACCTGGCTTTTGGGCAAACCCTTGTTATGAGCCATATATAAGTTTTGTTTTAAAGATTTGCCTATAGTTTCATCATTAGGTGGGGGCAAAGTCAGAGCAAAACCTATTTCTATCCCCTCTTGGCAGGATGAATCTAACTCCAATTGAGCCAAGAGCCCTTTCCCTTTCCCTCCCTCACCCTGCTCTATGGGTTAGGGTTACAAACATTTGTCAAATTGAATTAAATCTAACTTTAAGGTTCTATGATTTTTGATGTGGAGTATTGCAGTTTAGGAACTGTTATATGCTGGTGGCCACTTTAAAAGTCTCCTTTGTTGAGGAGGAAAAGTTAACTTGAAGACCACTGAGACCAGTTTTCAGTGGGGAAACTGTCTATAGAGTCAAAAATTTTCATTAGCAATATGGAGAGGAATCTTGTGACCTAGGCCACATACTGTCCAATGATGCATTGGCTAATGAGGACATTTGTAAGAACGTTCCCAGTACTATAGTTCAAACCACAAAGGAACCTCTCCAACCACAACTTCATACTTCTTCCCAAATTGACAATGCATTAGTACAACCACTGTACTGGTATAGTTTTTCCAGATGATTTGAGGACCATTACTCAGACACTGAATTCCCTTCATTTATTCCTTTCCAACAAACCATCCACACTAGTGGAAGACATTGTATTCTCTCTTCCCTATTCCCAGAAAAGAAAGTTATTGGATCATATCCTCTGAGATTTTATATCATTTTTGTCAGGCTAGCATGCCACCCAAATCCTATTGACATTCTAATCAGAAATTAAATTGTTTGAGAACACACTGAAAGCTTAATTATGGCCTTAGTCCCAGTACCCTCCTCTGTCTTCTACTTTATCATTCAGAAAGTTGTTTTCTCATCATTAAGGCATAAAAACCCCAATAAGTATAAGAAGCTCTTAGCACCTAGCACTATCCAATGCACATTTTTAAGAGCTGACTATTGTCAAACGTTGGCAGTCACACAGAAAATACCTGATGTAAATTCAAACTACCTGTAATCTATAGATGCATATATGATTATTTTTTACATATGTATACACATACATACATATCTCTATGTGTTTTTCACTGGCCATATTATTATTTCTACTTGGAAACAATAATCATGCATTCTATTTTTCTTGGTTCTTCTCCTACAATTGGGGTGTTAAAGAACTTAGAATCAATATGGTATTCATTTTTTCTGGGTCAAAGAAATAGGTAATTAAAATTTATTATAGAGGCTAGATCCTAGGCAGAGTCAAAAGTTAAACACTGAAAATTGATTTTATGCTTGCTATGCTCCCTGAAACCATTCCCTCATACTCTTTTTATCTTATTAGCTTGGGCAGTTATTCTTTTCCTAAAGATGTGATAGAACTTTTTTTTTTTAAACAAAACAACTGATATTTGGAAGTGGAAACAAATAAAAGAACTGACTGATCAGGTATGTTATTTTCCTTTTTAAGAAGGAGTTCTAATATACATAAATGTGATATTTCCCTGGGTAAAGAAAAGCTCTTTGTTTTCTTGTAGGGGTCAGCAATACTATTGATCTGACTTTGGGCAGTCATTTGAGTTGTGTCCCCATATCTAAAATGAGAAAATTAGCCTAGATATCCTCAAAGGCTTCTTCTTTTACTTTTTTTTTCTTTTTGTGTGTGTGTGTGGGGGGGTAATGAAGGTTAAGTGACTTGCCCAGGCTCACACAGCTAGTATGTGTTAAGTGTCTGAGGTCAGATTTGAACTCAGGTCCTCCTGAATCCAGGGCTTGTGCCTCATCCACTGCACCACCTAGCTGCCCTGCAAAGGCTTCTTTCAGCCAACATTCCATACTTTTTAGATTATTTCCATACTTTTGTAAATAATGCATAGATAAAATTTCAGAACTATTTTTCTTATGATGTTTGTACTCATAGGGCTTCGCTCAGCGGGAAAAATTCTTGGGGCTCCATTTTCTCTGAGATTGTCTAACTAGAAGCAGTGAGATTGCATAATTAAGTGAGGACTCTTATTTAAGTGTCTTCTTAAGTGCTGGGACTTGAAGAGGGAAGAGACCAGCAATCAGAAGTGTTAGTTAGAAGGAGAGGATAACCCAGTATTTCAGTTACTTTCTTAAATCTATGCATGTTGGTAGAATTGTGACACAGAGCAGATTGAGATTAATGCTTGTACAGGCGAGGTTTCAGCAAATTCTCATATCAGCTGCCAGGAATGGAAAGAAAGGAATATAGAGACAGAAGGATACAAACAGGAGGAGTTTTCTTTTTTTTTTTTCCTTTTTTTTTTTTTAGTGAGGCAATTGGGGTTAAGTGACTTGCCCAGGGTCACACAGCTAGTAAGTGTTAGGTGTCTGAGACCAGATTTGAACTCAGGTCCTCCTGACTCCAGGGCCGGTGCTCTATCCACTGTGCCACCTAGCTGCCCCAGGAGTTTTCAAAGTATGATGCAGGGAAGAATTCACTGAAACCTAAACTTATTCCCACTGGTCCATGAGTCTGTAGGAGAAAGTACCAATTTTAGATGGATGCTGAGAAGGTTTTGAATATCTTATATTTCCTTTTATTTTCCAGTGAAATAAATTGATTGATCCTCTTCTTTTTAAAGCTGGGTTTTTATTTGCAAAAGAGTAACTTACTGTCTAGTTGAGTTGATTTTAGAAATTCTTTGTTTTATACTAGATGTAGGCTTAAGACAAGAATGGTCTACTTACCAGAAGGAATGTCAACACATGAAGGAGATGTGATTTCATCAGGATCAGGGATTTCCTGGGTAGAAGCTTTTTTCCACCAATGCAGATCAACGACCTATCTATGGTTTGCTACATGTCTGGGTTGTTACAAGTATCAGATGAGATAATATATGCTTAATCACTTTGTCACTTGGCAAAATTCATCTACTATTATTATTTCTGTGTAGTTCAAGAGATAAAAGTATTAAAGTTGGAGGTCACCTCAAGGACAATGCAAAGGCACAAGGCAGGCATGAGCAGGCTATAGCAGGTTATAAACCAAGAATTTCACAAGATAAGTCACATCAGTGACTTCATCTGAGGGATATGAGTGGGGAAAATTGTTTTTTCACGTGGTGAGAGAGAGGAATGACCAATGAACGATAGTTATGCCCCACTGGTATTCATGCAATGCCAAGAGGTCTAGATGAAGAGTTCTTAATTTTTTGTTTTATCAACCTCTTTGGCATCTGGGGAAGCTTATTCATGCTTAAAATAAAATACATGGGATTACAAAGAAACCAATTATATTGAAATACAATGATCAAATTCACAGATCCCAGGTTAAGAAAACTGATCTAAATAAAGATTTCCTACATGTTAAGTGGATCCCGTGAATAGGGTTTATGGGGAAGTGAGGACAAGAGTTGTACAGGATGGCAAGGCAAAGAAAGATTATGATCCACAATCTTTGTTAGAGGAAGTACCCACATCAATGAAATTATAGACCCATTAAAGTATTAAAATACCTATTGTATATAAAATAGCCCTTTTAAAATAATCAAAAGGGAAAAAATACCCTGAAACTGATGCAATAAACTATAATGCATAAATGAGATAATATTTGTGTTAGAAGCCTTGCTTTGGCATGCCCAGATCCTAACATGAAAGGGACCTGGGTCCTTCTTTGATTGGTTTTGTAGGCAGAACAGGCTAAAACTGGCCAGATTGACACATTCTCTTCCTGACTCATGCTCCTTCCTAAACATTCCTTCCTGCTGCTTCCAGAGAGTGAAGATAACAGTTCATCTGCATTGTGGGCAACATGAGAAAAATTGGTGAGAAGGGAAGGACTGACTTCCCCTACTCCTTCTTTTATCCCAGTTCCAAGAAATAGACTCGAGGTCCAGATACCCTGGCTTCTCAGAGCTTCCCTGCTGGGTTGGCCGGCTGCAACATCCAGTCTGTATCCTAGCTCAAAGGGTATGGGTTAAACTCCCAAGTCTGGGAGGGATTATGGCCCTCACAGGAAACTGAGAAAGACAAATGAAAAGAGAACAAGACAAATACCACAGCCCATTTCTTTTTTTTTGTCTTTTTTTGCAGGACAATGAGGGTTAAGTGACTTGCCCAGGGTCACACAGCTAATAAGTGTCAAGTGTCTGAGGCCGAATTTGAACTCAGGTCCTCATGAATCCAGGGCCAGTACTTTATCCATTGTGCCACCTAGCTGCCCCCCCCCCAATTGATCTTTTTTTTTTGTTTTTGCAGGGCAATGAGGATTAAGTAACTTTCCCAGGGTCGCACAGCTAGTAAGTGTCCAGTGTCTGAGGCTGGATTTGAACTCGGGTCCTCCTGAATCCAGGGCTGGTGTTTTATCCACTGCACCACCTAGCTGCTCCCACAACACATTTCTTGGAGCTAGAGTAAAAAAAGGAGTAGAAGAAACTCACAAATTCAGTTCATGGCACCTATGCTATGGATGAACTATGATCTACAACCTCTGGATACAGCAGGAAGGAGAATTTAGGAAAGAGTGTGAGCCAGGAAGAGAGTGACTGTCTCAGACTGGCCAATTTTACACACACACACACACACATTATATAGAAATAACCTTCAATAGCAAGTTTGTTGAATGTCAGCAACAGCCAAATGTGAGATTTATGAAGCCTGGAAATGAGGACAAATGGTGATAATGTCAGAAAGCTCCTGTCCAGCCTTTAAGTAGATGGTACCAGTCGTCCTGATATCTATCTTGCCACTGGACCCAGATGAGTCTGGAGGAGAGAGGGAGGATGGTGACCTTGCACAGCCCTCCCTTACGTAAATCCAATTCAGTGCAAGTCATAACATCACCTTCCTGATGTCATAGTCCTCTTTGAGAATGAAGGACAAACAACAACAACAACAACAACAACAACCTCATTCAAGCATTTTCCCCATTGGACGTCACCTCTGTGAAACTTTCCTGAATCAATTGTGCCTACTTCCAGCCTCATTGACAATCCTTAGCACTTAAAAGTGTATTTTCACAATTTTGCTTCACATATTTCTCCATGAATACTTGGTTTATGGAGTTTTTCCTTTTTATGAGATCATCATGCTGCTTTTCCACTTTGTCCCTGTTTCCTTGTTAAATATTTATGCACAAAGTGATGTCTTTTATTTCCTTAATGATTCATTCATCATTTAATATGTATTAGAACTATCTCTGTTGATATAATTCCCCAAATACATAGTATGATCATGTCTTATTTAAACTTCCTATGCCCCCCAGCTCCTAGTGTCAGTATACATGCATGAATTTACTCCATTCATTTCTTTTAGCAAGCAATTGTTTAAGCATCGATTCTGATATAACAGAAAGAGCACAGGGTTTGGAATCCTCTCCTGGTTTCAGATCATGGCTTCGTCACTTATTACCCATGTGACTTTGGGCAAGTCATTTACTTTCTCTGGGCTTTCTATTCCTCATCTATAAAATGAAGGGTTAGGACAGATGGTCTGTTTTGGGCTCCAATTCCCACACTCTATCCACTTTACCCTCCTACCTCTTACTTTCCACATGGACTCATGTGCCAAAGAGCACTAGCCACTCATGTTCTTGGTCATTCATCTAGATGTTTTCTAGGCTCATCAGGATTCTGCAGGACACAACTACACTTCTCTCTCATCCCCTTTTGAACTGATCTTCCCACCTGCCAACCTCCCCAGTTTTGAATTACCTTTCTCAGAAGACTCTTCCACCAATGATACTCCTCATCTTGTGATACGGTCAGCCTGTGCCCAGTTACAATCTCATAGGAAACCTCATCCTAAGAATCCCTCCCCCAGAGCCTGATCTGCTCTTTGGGTTCAAGTATCATGACCATGTTTACCATACTTTAATAATTCATTTTAATACCTCAGGTATTTGTGAGTTCTTTTCTGTGTGTATAGTCCTTTAACTGATTCAGATGGAAAACCCTCTATGATTTAGTAGACTGTTTTTGAAAGTTGCTAGGGCCCTAAAATTCATCCCCCAATGGCTAATCAGTTGATGAGTCTATAAACTTCCTCAGGACTAATTTGCATATGAAAGACATAGCTCATTCCTTGTCCCATATTAAAAGCTTCCTGGCTTGTCCTATGCCGGCATATCTTTTAATAATTCAGGTCATCACAACAAGGCATTAGAGCAGGAATTTAGGTGGAAAGTAGTTTGATTCATGTAGGTTTAATTAAATTATTGTTCTAAATGAATATAAACACTTGGTTGAACAGCACCTATACTTTTTTGAAAACTGGAACAATACAGAAAAGAGTAACATGGCCCCCTTGCAAGATTAAAATGCAAAGTTATTAAATGTTTCATATTTTAAAAAGATGAATAAGAGAGGCTAAACTTTTTAGATCTTAAAAATATGTTGTCCTACTTTTTATGCTGGGACCCAGGAGTTGTTCTCTGCCATGGATCAAATTAAATCCTGGGGGGCTTGAAATTAGGTATGAAAGAAAGCCAAAACTTTTGAGTATGAACAATTTTCCTTCAAGTATGTTTTTCTTTTCTTTTTTTTAAATAGTATTTTATTTTTCTCCCTAATTACATGTTAAAACAATTTTTAACATTTTTAAAAGTTTCGAGGTCTAAATTCTACCCTCTCTTTCCTCTCCTCCCTTCCCCCTTCCTTGAAATAGTAAGAAATTTGATACAGGTTATACATATGCAATCACGTAAAACATTTTCCCATTAGTCATTTTGTATAGGAAGACAAAGAAAGAAAGGTAGGAAAGGAAGGGAGGAAGGAAAGGTAGGTAGGAAGAAAGGAAGGAAAGAAAGAAGGAAGGAAGGGAGGAAGGAAAGAAGGAAGGAAATAGTATGTTCATCTGTATTCAGAAAATATCAATTCTTTCTCTGGAGGCAGATAGCATCTATCTATACTATGCTTTAATCTAGGATTATCACTAGAAATATTCATTGTTAAATTAAAAAACTCAATATTAATGCTTATTGGATCTATTTGGAAGTTCTATATTTCCCATTTGGATACATATGGGCACATTTCAGTTATTAGGCATCCAGAGCAAAAGCTTTGATGTGGCCTGCAACAATTGGAGAAAGCAGCAGAGGGCAGCTGACTTTTGATGAGATGGAATCCATGAAGAGTGGTTAGTATAGGCAGGTGGGACAATTATGAAGACAGTTATAGAAGTAAAGATCTGTTGTAAACCCAAGGTCACTCACTAGTGCCTATCAATGCCAGGGGTCCTTTAGCAAGCACAAGAAAGGGGGAACCTAAGGCTTTAGATATAAGAGGACAGGTAACATCAAATATTAGAATCCAAGTCCATGTAAACCAGTTGTTTCAAGAAGAGACAACTAAAGTAAACAGTACAGACAAAGGGGGAGAACCAGAAACTGAAGGAAGCCTAGGTCAGAAGCATGGTAAAACTAAATGGACACTGAGAATTGGGTTAATGATAAGATGAATGAATAGCCCAGCAATAGGGCCCATTTGTCACCTTACTCCTTTTTCTGGAAGATGGTTCCCTACCCATTCCATTGTCATACAGGATCCATTATTCTTTTAGTGAGGAGTCTCAGGTAGTATGGAAATAAGAGTAGGTTCTTTTGATTTTATTTTGCCTTGGAACTCAGAACCCAAAGAGAACAACACCTGCAAAATCTGTACATTTATCATTACCTTCCCAAAGGAAAATACATTTGTGCATTTAACTTTGGCAACTTCAAACATTTATTAGTAATCTCATTTTTACTTTCACATTGACAACTCTACACATTCACAGCTATGTGAAATAGAAAAAAAAAATGAGAGGCACAATATCTACAAGTTTATGGAATGGCTGGTATCCCATTAGGTGCTTCATTGTAACTTCTCCCAGTGTCACTGTAACCTTGCCCATCTCAGCATCTTCTGACAGCCAGAACTAAAGTCCTAGAAACCTCTCCCTTGGTGTTCAGAGGTAGCCAGGATTGAGAAGTTTACAGCAATATAGTATACAACACATTGCAATCTGATATAGTGGAAGGTAAGATTCAAGTTAAAAAAGGCTTTAGTTTTAAAAATTTTATTTGCTGTACAGTAAATGTGGTACCATAGATTTAATGAGTTATTAAAAGTGAATATTGTCATGGAAATGTTTTACATCCTTGCATGTATATAACCTATATCAGATTGTTTACTCTATTGGGGGCAGGGAGAGAGGAGAGAGAAGAGAGAGGGAAGGATGGAATATAGAACTCAACATTTTAAAAAATGTTAAAAATTATTTTTATGTGTAGTTGGAGAAAATAAAATATTAAAAATTTTAATATTTTGTTGTCTCAAATCAACATTTATTTTTAATTGAGGTGTTAGCATAAAATCATTTAGCAAAAAACAGAATTCTAGGGAATTACTAGCAAGAAAAATGTTTTGTATGTTACCAATTTTATTCTGTGTGATGCATTTTCTGGGTTATTTCATGGTTACTGCATTAGGAAAAAGTGCATATTATCAGAATTAATGTTTTGTTTTAAAGAATTATATGCAGAAAAGTGTATCTTCATCAATCTCTAGTGAAAGATTACAGTTTTTGGTGATTATGGGAACTTACTCCCCTTTTTCCCATAGGTTCAATGTATCAACATTTGTATTTTTAACTTTATTGCTGTTTTCTAGGAATGTTACCCCTGTAAAAGTTGAGGATTGACTGTATCTGAAAAGTTGTGATGTGATTTAAATTATGGTTAACCGTTGGTACTGGGTAATATTCAGTGCATTAAAAATGACAGTTACAATTATAATGGAAACTACATCCTGGTACTTTAAACTATTGTTTGATTATTTTTGGACTACAAAGCTGTCTTTCTTCATTTTTGTCCATAGTGAAAGTTGGACTGTTTACGAATATTCATTACTGGGGATTAAGCAGTATGTGGCCCATTTACACTTTCTCCAAGTGTGGTCTATTGGAATGTTATGCATGAAAATAATACATGAGAGACTTCCTTTGGGATTATTCCATCACAAAATACATCAACATACCTCTTTTCAGTCTTTTCCTTCTGCTAGTTTTCTTGATCACATACATATAAAATATTTTTTCCACACACAATTTCTGTTTCTTGTAACTTTCCATTTCCCCATCCCCCCTCTTTGATTCCTTAATTCTGACAACAATCTGGAGCAGGCTGTTTCCTTGTTTTCCGTCTTTAGGTCTGCAATCTTAGCCCTTGAGTCATGTAGTTTCTGAAGCCTTTACTTTCTGTCTTAGAAGTTAACAGTAATCAGGCATCCCCTCAAGACTTTATTGGCTATGTTCCAAAAATACCTAAGTTTTTACTTTGTTATTAGTTTGAGGGAATTCCAGTCAAGCTCGCAAAAGCCTCTTAATTATGGCTGGCCACCCAACTGAGAATAACCACAGAGAATTCAAGTTTGGCAAGGTACCATCTCTGGCTATGATCTGTGTTTCCCATTTGTCACAATATAGATTTATAGCATTAACATTCCAAAATCACACCCCAAATTTTAATCTCATGGGTGAGTGTCTTAAAAGCAACAGTTTGTGCTACCGACTGACTCCTTTCTGTCATACCTGATGGGAAACCTATAAAACCCTGGGAACCAAGGAAAATAACAAAATCATCAAAATTAAAGGAAAATTATGAATGTTATTCTCCAGGTTCTAATTTATATAACAAATATTTTGATCAATGTTTTACTTTGTTTTAAATCTAGGAAACACAGGCAATGGCTGGGAGATAAATAACATAAATGAATCCCTTTAATTTGGGGGGGGGCACAGGGCAATGACTTGCCCAGGGTCACACAGCTAGTAAGTGTTAAGTGTCTGAGGTCACATTTGAACTCAGCTCCTCCTGAATCCAGGGCCGGTGCTTTATCCACTCTGCCACCTAGCTGTCCCCTCTTTATTTAATTTCAATGTGCCTACCATCTGAATATTCACTCTTTTGTTACTAATAATAATAATAATTCACATGGACATTTGTGAGTATAATTAGTTATTATTCTAGTTAAACAATCATATTGATGACAGATACACTACAAACTAATTGAAGGAATTCACGAACATTATTACCTACTAGCTCCCACTTGGGTTTCCTAGATTTAAAACACAATGAACCTTTATTAAACTCTTTCTTATATATGTAAGACCATTCCAGGAAACTTTGGTAAACTCTGAAAGTCTGGAGGATTAAAAAAAAGAGACATCGTAATATAAAGAAGAAGGCCTGCAGATTAAAAATAGACATTCTCCTCCCCAGAAAGTGTGTGAAGCTTAAATAGCTTAATTGCATTTGAACTTGTCTCAGACAGAATTCATACTTTTGTCCCTACCCCCTCATCTGCATAAAATCCCCATTAGAGTATAGGACATGGAACTGATAGAATCAAAACTGATTACTCCATCATAAACAAATTAGAAGAACAAGAAAAAAGTTAATTTTCAGATATGTGCATATGGAAGAATTCATTACCTAAAAAGTGATTAAAGAAGATCACACATGATGATATGGATCATTTCAATGAAATACAATTTTAAAAGTTCTGCAGAAACACATCTAATGCAATTAAAATTAGGAGGAAAATGGGTAACTGAAGAAAAAATCTGATAAAAGTCTCATATACAAGATATATATGGAATCGAAACAAATTTATAAGACAAAGAGCCATTCCCTAATAGGTCACAGGATATGAAGAAGCAGTTTTGAAAATGAGAAATCTAGGCTATCAGCTATATGAAAAAGTTATAAATCATTAATAAATAGAGAAATGCAGTTAAAGTAACTTTGAGTTTCTACTTCATACACATCAGACTGGCAAAGATGACAAAACAGGAAAATTGCAATGGTTAGAGTAGCTGTGAAAAGACAGATATACGAGTGTACTGTTGGTAGAGTTTTGAATTGTTCCAGCCATTCTGGAAAGCAATTTGGAATTATGCCCAAAACCTTAGTAAAATGTTCTTAGCCTTTGAACCAGCAATACCACTACTAGGCCTACTTCCCAAAGAAATCAAAGAAAGAGGAAAAGGACCCACATGTACAAATATACTTACAGCAGTCCTTTTTGTGATGATAAATAACAAGAAAAAAAGGTGGTACCCAATGGGTAGGGAATGACTGAACAAATTATAGTGCATGAATGTAATAGATTAATATTGTGTCAAAACAAATGCTGAAAGGAGCAGTTTTATAGAAACTTGGAAAGACATATCAACTGATTCAGAATGAAGTAAGCAGAACCAGGAAAACAATTGCCGAGGGTTCTGCCCATTCCAATCCAACAACAACAGCCACACACACAGCTACCTTAGACCAGTAATATATTAGCCCATCCACCAGAAACACTGGCCTTGGCCTCTTTGCTGTTCTTCACACAAGATACTCAATCTGCACTTTAGGTATTTTCACTCCCTTTCCCATGCCTGGAATACGCTTTCTCTTCATCCCAATCTACTGGTTTTCCTGGCATCCTTTAAATTCTAGCTAATATCCCACTTTCTGCAGGAAGCCTGTCCTGATATCTCTTAATGTTAATGCTTTTACTTTATTGATTAATTCCACTTTATCCTGCACATAACTTCTTTGTACATATTTGTTTCCAAGTTGTTTCTCCCATTAGATTGTGAACTCTTTAAGAATAGGGACTTTTCGCCTTTTTTTTTTTTTTATCCCCAGCACATAGTACAATGCCTATGTAGTAGGTGTTTAAGAAATGTTTGTTGACTGACTGAAATTAAACCCTAGAAATAATCCAAATTAAGTAGCAATACAACCCCATCCATCACCAACACCATGTCCCACAGCAAATATGCTGAGATATTTGGAAAGAGGAAAAAACACTATCTTGCCATTCCGGGATTATGAAATTGTCTTATCCATATGTGTTCCCTATTGATTTTCTTCATTACAAGTTTATTCCAATCAGTCTCCCACTCTCCAACAGACATGTTTATATTTGTTGGAGAATGCATCATCAGTGCTGAGAAAAATGCTCTGTAACTTTTTTCTATGGTGTTTGAGCAAATGTCTTCACCAAAGATCTGAGTTAACTGATTGATTTTTAAGGGAAAAAACACTAGTAGGGGCTCTCATGAGCTAGTATTGGAGGATAGTCAGCTATAGGGGAAACCCTAGACTTCTGAAAGTTGTTATAGCCAACTCCTTGGGGACCCAACCTGACATTGCCAGTGCAAGTTGAATGAGTGAATCCTAAGGTATGTGTGTGTGTGGGGGGGCAGAGAGTGGTCATGTTAACACATAACAAAGGGCATAAACAAAAGTTACACTGGATGGATAGACATGAATAAGGGTTATTGGAGTTAATAGCTTACATTTATGTAACATTTAGATGTTACATAATTGTTTTCATCACAACAACCTTGTGATCTAGGTAGTAAACTAGGGAGTATGTGTCTTCAGAATTACAAATACAAGAATAATGTTCAGCTGGCTTTCTACATCTCTCTGAAGCTTCTAGCTTGATTCTTGCTCATTCATTCATCCAACACATATTTGAATACCCACTATGTGCACATTACTGTCCCATGCATTGTATAGAATAGAAAGAAATTTAAGACAAGGTTGCTTACCCCTAGCAACTTATAATTCACATGGCATTAAGGATTAAATAATAATTCAGTACAAAGGAGGCACTAATGGGAATTTATGATTTAGTCAGGGAGAAACATGGTATTGATATGAAATAAGTTAAAAGTTTCAAATAAGAGTATTAAGATGATAAATGGTGCTGAACTTCCAAGGAGGGAAAAGTCATTACTGATTGATGTTATCAATAATGATTTCCTAATCAAGGAAGATGGTATTTTTCCAGAGACTTTACCAATTCTGAATTTAAAGGGAGGAATTATTTCATTTGTAGATATTTGTTCTAGATATTTTATACATTGCTTTTACTAGAACATGAACAAATGTAAGAAAAAAAGGCAGCTATATGACAATGGATAAAACAATGGACTTGGAGTTGGAAAATCTGAGTTCAAATCCAGTTTTTCTAGTGGTATCACCCTGACCAAATCACTAAACCTGGGTTTACTTCAGTTTCCTCAATTGTAAAATGGAGATAATAATAGCATCTGCCTCCTAAGGTTGTTGAGAGGAGATAATATTTGTAAACGCTTAGCACAGTGCCTGGGACTTAGTAGGGATTTGTTAAATACTTATTCCTTTCCGAGATTTATTTTTTCCGAACGTTGCATAATTGTAGAGCCATATGAAGGATATTATTATCACTCTAAGATTCTTGACCTCTAAGGTCCCTTCCAACTTTAAAATACATCTCTGATCTTATGTAGTTCATGGAAATACATAATTATGGACCTTTATTAGCATAAAAATTTAGTCTGCATATTGTAATATATATACATATATATGTATGAACAAAAACAGTAAGAGTCTCTGGAATTGTTTATTATATTATTCTATTCTCAGATCAGTACAATGCATTTTTGGGGGGAATTCTGTGAGAGGATATTCTATCTTTTTGTTAAGAGATTTAACTGACCACAATTATATTATTGTGCCTGGGTCTATAGCAAAATTTCAGGGAAAAGCAGAAAAAAAAATCTCAAGGGATTTGGCCAGAATCAAATGAAGCCAGTTTGAAACAAGAGTACAAAGAAAATTTGTCTGAGTGGTCAAAGAAATTTCAAAATGATTTGAAAAAGCACAATTGCATATCATAGTTCCTAGTCTTGTTTCCTGAAAATATCAATTTTTAAATTACATAATGAATAGGAAAATTAATTTGTTCAAGAAAATGTGGAGGAAGACACAATGCTAATCTATAAATGAACCAATCAGCAAGTTCCTATGTGCCAAGGACTGGATAAATAAGTATAAAGAGAGAAACAATCTTTTCTAGTCATGAGCTGACCTGCTAAGGGGATCCAATTCTTTTATATACACTTTAGCTCTTTATCATAGGAAAATTAACATTAAGTGATGAAATTGAATATGACATGATGGAAATAGGACAGGAGCGTGCAGAGGCAGGAGACCTGAATTTCATTGAATATATGCTCCTTGAGTGCAGGAAATGTATCATTTTTGTCCTTGTATCTCAAACACCTAGAAAAATATGTGGCATGGAGGAAGTAATAAATGTTTGTTGAATGAGTGAGAATTAGGTTCTAGTCTTCTGGACTCATGGTTTATTATTGAACATCAAACATAACACTTACTTCCTGAAAGAAAGATGATGAATTTAAAAAAGAGAAACCCAAATTCTAGGGTATGGCCAATAGGTGAATTGGTTTTGTTGAATCATGCATTTTTATGATGAGGATTTCATTTTTAATTTTTATTGTCTGTTTGCTTATTTTTTTTTGTTAATCAATTAGAGGTACAGATTACAAATGCATGTAAAAATAAAGCAATCAATGCATTTTTTAACAATAAAGGGAGAAGGTTGAACCAAGTGTCCTCTAAGGCCTCTTTCAGCTCTTTGATTCTGTACTAAAATTACTTTCCCTAAGGACCACATGAAGTCTTACTGTTGTTCAAACTTTTTCTTTATTTTTAAGGGATCAATGATAGGGGACCAAATAGAGTCAGTTTCTAGCTAAACCTCATTTAATTGAAAATAAAATCTTGTCTTAGATAGTTCCAAGGTATTGGATAATAAAATCCCAGTGTTTCTTTTAAGCCCTACTCCTCTAGAGTTTTCAGTGAACCAACTGTGTATTTTAAAAAATCCCTAAACTCTGAGATGTTTTTCCAGGAACCATCCTCATCAAAGAAGAAAGTCTGAAATTGGGCTCAGAGTCAGTTTTTAAAAAAGAAAAGCTCTTTCTTTGGAGGCTTTTTAAACTCCTCACTGCTATATAATAGTAATAGACTGCCTTTTTAGAGTATTCACTTGAGGATATTAAATCTTAACATGTTTTACAGACAATTCAAGTAAGCATCCCAATTTTATGAGTATGAGAAATGTTGAGTCAGCTCAGGTTATGGGATGAGTTACTGGCACAGGCCAAAGTATAACCCAAGATTCTAATTCCAATTTCCCCATGACTGAATGAAGTATTCAATTAGCAAATTTAACAATTTCTCATTTTTCGATGGATGGCTGGAGTTCCCATAAGAGGAGGAAGAATAGGGAGAGAGATGGTGTAGAAGGTAAAAATGTATGTATGTATGTATATGTATGCACATATATATACACAAACATATATATATATATATATATATATATATATATATTTTTAAATTACATACAATCTAAGAACTTGAAGGGGTTTCAAAGGTCATTTAGTCTAACCTACACCTGAATAAGAATCCCTTATATACAACATGCTAAACAAATGGACATCCAGCCTCTGATTGTAGACCTTGAACAATTTAATTTCTCTTTCAAATTACAGACTTTCAAATACAGGTGAAGTATTATTAGCATCACCCAAGCTTTATTGTTGGAAAGGCAGCATGTTGTAGTGGAGAGAACTTTGGACCACTTTCCAGAAGACAGGGTATCTCTTTCAACTTGCTAGCTATGGGACAATGCACAAATCATAATTCCTCTGAGTCTCAGTTTCCTCATCTATAAAAAGAGGATAATTATGCTTACTTTCCCAAATCTGCAAAGTTGTTGTAGAGATCAAATGACACAACATTTGTGAAAGTATTTAGAAAACACAAGACAAAAATAAAATATTCTGGCTATAATTTACTGAAATATTATTGTTTTATAGCCTTGTCTAGGTATTTTGGGGGTGGTCATGACCTATCAAGAATTATATCATATAAATATAGAAAATCAAATTAATAAGTAGAACGCTCCTCTAATTCACATAATGAAAATAATGTACATTATGTACATTGAACAATGTGCCAGAATTCACCTCCATAAGATGGTCTTTACCCTTTAATCAGAACTAAGCCTTCCCAGTTGTGTAGTGTCACAACCAAGATTGAGGAGAATTGTTAACCCAGTCTCATCATCAGCCCTGTCCTTCAGAAGGACTAGACTTTGAATGATGAAATAGAGAGGGGGGAAAATGGTAATGGCTGCTAAACTAGATTGTTATCAGTAACCTACAAGAGATAAGTTTAAGGAAAGCAGTAGGGAAACCATATTGAAGTCAGTTAGGAGTGAATAACATGAAAAGAAAATGAAAATAGTGAGTATACAATTTCTATAGTTGGTCTGAGAGAAAGGAAAAAGGAGGATGGTAATTAGAAGGAACAGCAGAGTCAAGAACAAGAATTTTTTTTAAAGATAGATGTACCTGTAGTGGTTTAACACCTTTTTTGGGAGGACCCATTTGAATACTAATGAGGAATGGTTATGGAGAAAAGGAATAAGATCCTTCAGGATCTTGATCAGGAGCTTGATCAAGAGGGAATAGGTTCTAGAACACTCATGGGGACTTGACCAGAAGTGTTATGAATCTGGTAAAAAAGTTATAAATTGAAAAGTGGGAAGGAAAGATACTTATATTTCTATAACTATGTAATATATCCCTATATCTATCTTTATCTGTCTCTATACTGATCCATCTAATCATCTCTCTCCAAATACCACTATGAGTAGGAAGTGGTACAGTAGATAGAGAACCTGACTTAGAATCAGGAAGATTTGAGTTAAAATCTGACCTCAGAAACATACTTGTGACCTTGGGCAAGTCACTTAGCCTCTGTCTACCTCAGTTTCCTCAACTATAAAAGGAAGATATTAATAACACTTGCCTCCCAGGGCATCTAGATGGCACAACAGATAGAGCATCAGGCCTGGAGTCAGAAAGACTCATCTTCCTGAGTTCAAATCTGATCTCAGACATTTACTAGCTGTGTGACCATGGGTAAATCACTTAATCCTGTTTGCCTCAGTTTTCTCATATGTAGAATGAGCTGAAAAAAGAAATGGAAAAACACTCCTGTATCTTTGCCATGAAAACCCTGAATGGAATCACAGAAAGTCAGACATGACTGAAAAACAACTGAATAACAGCCTCCCAAGGCTGTTGTGAGGATAAAATGAGCACAAATTTTTAAAGTACTATAAACCTTTAAGCCCCATATAAATTATTATAATATTATTATTAGGAAAAATAGCATTAGAAATAATAATCCATTGAATACAATATGGAAGAGAGCCAACAATAAAATGCATGACTCATGATGGCTATGTATAAATACACAAAGTGTAGTAAACAAAATGAATTAGAAATATCAAGGCAGCTGATTTTTACCTTTGTAAGGTCTTAGCTTTTTCAGAATGAACAAAAGAGATTAAATGAATAAAGGAATAGAGTTATATATTAAAAAATATTCTAAAAGGAAATTCAGGAATTTGAGGGGAAAGTGCATCATTGAGGATGAATAGGAGGAACAGAAGCACATTGAGTGAATATATTACAGACCACTTGAAAAGTGCTTAGAAGTATTCACAATGAGGGGATGCTGGCAATAAATTTTAAGGCACACTGAAAATTGTTTGCTTGTGTTTTTATAATTCTAGAGGCAACCAGATCAAAGAAAAGCTTGAATCATCCCTTAGGGAGAGAAACTTATTTTATGAAGGATAAGACAGTCATAAAAATGGTTAATAAGAAGCTTAAATCTAAGATGAAGTTGTGGACCTGAGAGACTAAGAGGAGGAGGATCTTTGGAAGGGGGGAGAGTTTGGGAGGAAAATTAATTAATTGTTTTGTGACTGTAACTTAGTAGAGTGACTAGGGTTAGATATATAGATCTGTGAATCATTTCCATAAAGATGATTATTTAACCAATAGGAATGAATGAGTTCTCCAAATGAAAGAGTAAATACAGAAAATAGAATGGAGCCTAGGATAGAACCTTGGCAGACACTCATAGTTAGTTAGTATGACATGGATGATGAAACATCAGAAAAGACTGAGAAAGAATAGTAGAACAGATAGGAGGAGAAAGCAGTATCTCCGAAGCCTGGAGCACTACACTTGGATTCAGGAAGACTTGAGTTATAATCCAACTTCAGACACTCACTCACTAACTGTGTGACCCTGGGCAAGTTACCTCTCTGGCTCAATTTGGTCAAATGTAAAATGAAGATAATAATCATATTTCTTTATCACCAGTAATATCACAGGGTTGTTGTGAGGATCAATGGAGATCATAAAAAAAATGAGTACAGTTCCTGGTACATAGTGGGGGCTTAATATCAAGGAAAAGAGGAGATGGACAATGTGAAAGCCTACAGAGAGGTTAGGAAGGATTAAGATTGAAAAAAGGCCATTAGATAAGGCAATTAGGAGATCTTTAGCAACGTTGAGAAAGCAGTTTCAGTTGAATGGTCAGGTCAGAACCAGATTATAGAGAGTTAAGAGATGTGCAGGCATCTATTGTAATTGGTCTTCTTAAGGAGTTCTTCCATAAAAGGGAGAAGAGATATGGGATGATAGCTAACAGGGATGGATGGATGGATGGATGGATGGATGGATGGATGGATGGATGGATGGATGGATGGATGGATGGATGGATGAAGTGAGGGCTTTTGTGAGGTTGTGAGAGACTAGGACTGTTTTTTAAGCAGTAGGGAAGCCATTAGGGAGAGATTAAAGACAAGTGAGTGAGTGGGCCATCAAGTTGAGATGGAATAGGATAACTTGCACATATAGAGGGTTTTGGCTAGGCAAGACAGGCCACCTTATTATGTGAGACAAGAATGAAGGAGGGAATAGTGGTAGAAGGCATTTGGATGATGTCAAATGATGAAAGGCATACTGGGGTAATGATAAGGTGTGAAAAGATTGGAACAGTAGGAGTCAGTGACTATAAAGAACATTGAATGCCAAATAGAAGATTTTATCTTTGATCCTGGAGACTATAGGAAGATACTGGATTTTATCGACTATGAGAGTTGATAGTAAGACCTGGGCTTAAGGAAGATCACTTTGACAGCAAAGTCAAAGATGGACTAGAGTGAAAAGAGACAAGGCAGGCAGAACAAACAGCATGCTATCATAATAGATCAGGTGTGAGGTGATAGAAAGTCTATACCAAGATGGCAGTTGGGTCAAAAGAGAGAAGGGGGCATAGACAAGAGATATTTTGAGGATCAAAATGACTATGTGAGATTTAAGAATGACATCTAGGTTTCAAGTCTAGGTGACTAGAAGCATGTTGTTTGGGGGAGAAACTAGCTCAGTTTTAGACATATTGAGTTTTAGATGTCTATAGAACATCTAATTTGAGATGTCACATAGGCATTTGGAGATGTGGGTCTGGAGGTCCAGAGAGAAGTTAGGGATAGATGAGTATATTTGAGAATCATCAGCATAGAGATGATAACTGAATCTGTGGGAGAAAATGAGATCACCAAATGAAATAGAGGAGATGGAGAAAAGGGCCCAGGTCAAGGTTCTATGGGACATCTAGGCTTCAAGGGAATGACTTGAATGAAGAGCCAGGAAAGGAGCCTGAGAAAGAGCAATCAGACAGGTAGGAGGAAAACTGGGACAGAGAGGGAGCTCTTGGTGAATGGCCTCAATTTTTTCTGTAAACTGTGAGGCAAATTTCTCAGCTAAGAAAGTGGGGGAAAGGGGTCAGCCTGGTTGCCCTGACTCAAAACCTAGGTGTCATCTTCAAATCCTCATTCTCACTGACTCCACATATCCTGCCTGCTGCTAAGAACTGTTATTTTTAACCTTCAAAACATCTCTTGTTTATGCTGTGTTCTTTCTTTTGACTTGGCTGACAAAGGCTAGTATAGGCTTTCATCACTTCACACCTGGATTATTTCAATAACCTTCTGATTGTTCAACTGTTTCAATTCTCTTTCTACTCCAAACAATCCTCTACTCAGCTGTCAAAATTATCTTTTTAAGGTACAGGCCTAACTGTATCACCCCTTTTCCCCCTTAATAAATCCCAATGGCTCCCCTTTGGCTTTTAAAGTCCCTGGCCCCTTCCTACATTTCTAATCCTTTTAGAATTTATTTCCCATTCATGCACTCTGCCATCCAGCAACACTGACCTCCTTGCTATTCCTTGTGCATGCTGTCCCATCTCCCAGTTCTTTGTCTTTTAACACAAGTTGTCCATTATTTCTGGGAATCCCATAGAATTTATGTATTGACATTCATTTTCACTGGAAATTCGGGAGCTGCTTTTCATCACTATATAATATTTATATTTCATAGTGTCTATTTCTTACTTGTTTATGGGATTTAGCTGAATCCTTGCATAATGAAACCTTTTCTGTCACTGGTCTGGGGGAGTTCAATGCTCTTTGCCAGTGGTAGGCTAGGCCTGATTTGGACTGATTTGGTATTTTAGGTACAGAATTGGAGTGAAATATAGTAGTGAAAGACCACCTAACAGTTAACAAAATAAGCTGCACTTAACCATAGTGTGGAAAAGATATTGAGCATAGCTTCCCTACCTTAGTGTTGGCTATGCTGGTATGCTGGTATGCTGGTCAAGCTTGAGGAAGAGCATCGCCTTCCTCCTCATGGTCTGACCTTTGTATTTGTGGCTCTAGGAAGCTCTTTACCTCCCAAACATTTACATAGTTATTCTCTATCATTTCCCAGAGTTCCTCATATGCATGTATATTCTTAATTATAATGCTATTCCCAACAAAGGTATACTCCACCATTACCACATTCTAAGGATGGGTTATAGGCCAGATCTTAGTCATGTCTAAAGTCAAATTTACTTCCTTGCATTAGTAATCTCTATTTTCCCTTGTTTGGTGCTTATATTTTGTTCACCTTTTTTCTATTCTTCTTAATGTTGTTACCATTTTTGTATTTTATTTTTCATTCTTTGCTAACACAAAAAATGCTGCAGTGAATATTCTGTTGCATATACGCCTTTTGGTTCTTTTCATTTACTTCTTTGCGATACATGACTAAAAATGGAATCTCTGAATCAGAGTTTAGATATTTTAGTCAGTCAATATTCATTTATTAATAGCTTACTATGTGCCAGGCACTGTGCTAAGCAATGGAAATTCAAAGAAAAGCAGACATGCAATCCCTGCCTTCAAGGAGCTCGCATTATAAGGGAGGAGAAAGCATGAAAATAACAGTATACATACAAGAAATATACAGGGTAGATGGAAAGAAATCTAAGAGGGAAAGCACTAGCAGTGTGATTAATGGGAGCAATGGGAGATGCCTCCTTCAGAAGATAGATTTGAACCAAGTCTTTTTTGGAGGAGGGGCAGGGGAATGAGGATTAAGTGACTTGTTCAGAGTCACACAGCTAGTGTCAAGTATCTGAGACTATATTTGAACTCAAGTCCTCCTGAATCTAGGGCCATTGCTTTATCCACTGTGCTACCTAGCTGACCCTCTTGAACCAAGTCTTGAAGTAGAACAGAAGTATAATGGTGAAAGGGAAGAAGGAAAGCAGAACAACCATGGGAGCCAGCCAATAAAAAAGGACAGTGTTGAGATGGAGTATCATTTTCAATTCACAGCAAGAAGTACTGTTACTAGGTCATACAGTATGTAGATTGGTATGAACTATAAGAGGAATGGAAAGGTAGCAAGGGACCAGGTTGTGAAAGGCTTCAAGTACCAAGTAGGCATTTTGTATTAATTTTATTTGCATAATTCCAGATTGTTTTCTGGAATGGTTGTACCAATTTACAGCTCTACAAACAGTAAATTAGTACATCCTTCTTTCCATAATCCCACAACATTGACTTTCCATCTTTTGTCACCTCTGCCAATTTATGGGGTGTGAGGTGAAATCTCAGAGCTATTTTGATATAGCCTTCTTTTGTTATTAGATGTCTAAAGCATATTTTTTGCAGATTGCTATTCTATTGAGAACTATATTCTAATATACTTTGACTGCTTCTCTACTTTGTAATGGTTTTTATAGTCTTATACATTTATGTTATTTGCCTATAAGTTTTGTACATAAGGTCACAAGTGTAGTGGCACAATGTCTGATTTCATATATGAAAGGAACACTTTTTCTCCCCAGGATACCAAACTATGGAGGGATATCAAAGGGACCCCTTCATGCTTTTCCTATAGCTACCCTCACCCCTCTTACCTAAACCTGTGGGCTGGATTTGTTGAATAGGAAAGCTATGGCAAGGGAAGAGAGAAGCAGAGTGAAGGATGCTTTGAAAATGCTTTGCATCCAAACCTCGTGTCTCAGATTAGATTTAAGAACCTCAAGCTCTAAAGGGTTTTATCTCTTCTATATATAAAAAGCAGAAGCCCTGCAATACATTACCACTAGAAGGGAATACAGCATCATAAATTATTCAAACTAAGTGCTATTCATCAGAATGAATGAATTGGAACTATTTTATAGTGCCAACTCTCCAATTTTGATCATGTTAATTTTCTAATTCAATCTTGGTTCATCTGTAATGGGGCTGTCAGCTATTCCTCTCAATTAACAAGATTCTTTCCACAATCCCAAAGTAACAATGGCAGTTTCCAAAAGTTGATACTTACAAAAAAAAAAAAGGTGGCTTGATTTCCAAACTCAAATTGATTTTTACAGTGAAAAGGATCTTTGCATTATTCAAAGCAGATCATGCCTTTACAACAGCTGGAAGGAATCTGTTGGCTTAGATTAAAAACAGACCAATGTAACCAGAACACTAAGCATTAGTCCATACTGTGTGACCTTTGGTTAATTCCTTTATTTCTCTCTGTGGGTTAATAATACTGACCTACCTCCCAAGGGTATAATGAGAATGTACTAATACAAGTTTTTAAAAGTTATTTGTCAAGATTACATATCTTAGTTTACATTTGTCTTTATTCATTACCAGTTATGACTGTGGATAAAATAATTTGCCCTTCTCAACTGTTGTACTGATTGCTCATCTTACAAGAGTGATAACTTTTTTTTTTGCCCTAGGGATATAAAGACTTTGGCCAGTAAAAGTTTGAGAAAGATGTCATCACTCGGCATGGTGCAGTGGGATACAATTTGAACTTCTTAACTTGGTGTCACCAGATCTGAGTTTGAATTTTGCCACCTGTGTAACCTTGAGGAAATTGCTTAACTTCTCTTGGCCTCAATTTCCTCACTGAATAAAATTAAGTTGGACTAGATCAAGAATGATTAATCTTTTTTTATGTCATAGATGTCTCTGGCAGTCTGATGAAGCTGATGAAACACTTTTCAGAAGGATATCTTTTTTTTTTTTTTAGTGAGGCAGTTGGGGTTAAGTGACTTGCCCAAGGTCACACAGCTAGTTAAGTATTAAGTATTGAAAGAAATGCTAAATTTCAGTTGGAGGTTAGAGAAAACGAAGATGTATTTTATTCACATCCAAGTTCACTAAACCTCTGAAATCAATCCAAGGACACCTATCCTTGAACACCAAGTTAAGAATCTCTAGAATCAATGGTGTCTGAGATATCTCCCAGTTGTAAATCTATGATTCTTTGGTTTGAAATTAGAGTTGTCTTTCTCCAAAGTAATCACTGGATAATGATATTTTACAAAAATCTTTTACCTTTTCACTCAAAAAAAGAACTTTGAATTCCTAACCCTCCTCATTTGTGGATTGTTTTGTATCATTTTAATGAGTGACAAGGTTATACAAAATAGAGATATTTAATAATGGGATCTAAAATAGCCAAAAAATCATTCTACAGGAGTAATCGATATAAATCTTTTGCATATCTTGAAAAGTCTAAGAGACAAAAACAGAATCTGGTGGTCTGTGAATATATCTGCATTGTAAATAGATTTTACTCTATTTATAAATGCAAGAAATTGGCTAGGTTCAGTCTTTGAAGTTCTTTGTGAACTCCCATAGCCAAAGTGGTCTAGTCAACTCTTATTACTTGATCATTCCTATCCTCAAGATATTAACTTGGTAGTTATTACCAAAATTACCATCATATTAACTTTTATAATTGTGGATATATAGATTTTCCAAACAAAGTTATCAGAAGAAAAGAGGGAAATGGCATTTTTAAGTATGTGCAATGAATGGCCTTTGGGGAACAGAAATACCAAGATTTTGCATAAAATAAATATATTTAAATAATAACGTAATCACAGGCTACAAATTCAAGGGGATTTCTCCAAATCCCCAAGTTTTTACCTCCTGAAATATTTCATTATGCTGGGGTTAACGTTGTATTCATAATACTCTGGGGGCTGCCTGTGAAGACTGTTGGTTGGTGCGGTGGATAAAGTACTGGACCTGGAGTCAGGAAAATCTGTGTTCAAATCTAGCCTGAGATATTTACCAGCTTTGTGGCCCCATGCAAGTTACTAAATCACTGTCTACCTTAGTTCCCTCATCTGTAAAATGAGGACAATAGTAGTACCTAACTCCCAGGTTTGTTGCGAAGATAAAAAGAGATATTTCCAAGTCACTTTACAAACCTTAAAGTGCTAGATAAATGCCAGCTATTATTATCATTATTATTTCTTATAATATGAAGATTATTTTTATGTCAGACCTAAAATACCACTGCCTTTCGAGCCTTAAAATTATATCAAAATGCTTTATGTTCATGTTTTTAATCATAAAATCACTGAAGATTAGAGTCAATATGTCATTGCTACTTGACACTTTGGTTGGCTGATAATAACTAACACCTAGCTCTTTTGAGGAGGTAGATATCTGACTCTAAGTAGTATAGTGAAAATACTATCATACTAAAGTATTATGGTAGTGAAATAGTGTGGTAGTAAATAATTACTCAGGCTGTTACTCTGGGTAATTTTGACTAAAAGAAGTTTTTGAACCTTTTTTTTTTTAACATAAAAAGGTTTTCTTATTCAAAAATGCTTAAAAGTTTTGGTCACTGAATTCTATAAGAGAAACAGGAAATGTCCCAGAAATTTTTGTTGTTCAATCATATCTGATTCTTTGTGACTCCATGGACCATAGTATGCCAATAGTGTCCATGGGGTTTTCTTGGCAAACATATTGAAGCAGTTTTCCATTTCCTTTTTCAGCTCATATTACAGATGAGGAAACTGAGGCAAATGGGGTTAAGTGACTTGCTCAGGATCACACAAATGTGTCTGAGGTCACATTTGAACTCAGGTCTTTCAGATTTCAGGCCCAGCATTCTATCCACTGAGCCACCAGTGGAGAATGCAGGAAAATGTTGGTTCTTTTAAAAAAAAAAGGCTGGGGACCGGGTGGCAGTATAGACATATTTTGAAATAAAGTGGTTTCCTATAAATAAACCCATTTAGAATGCTTGATTTGGGGACTAGGGCTTTGTTCAATGGACCACATACTCTTCCATAAATGAAAACTTTATTGTAAGAAAAATAATACTTAATCCTATGATACAATGGAGAGAATTAGAAAACAGGAAAATAACTAAATTTCAGCATGGCATACATAGGAAAAAATGAAGTTAATGTAGGAAAAGCACTAGCATTAAGGGGGATCAAGAAGGCATCTTATAGATAATAGGATTTTTTTTTTTTTGATAATAGGATTTTACTTGGGACTCGGAGGAAGCCGGGGGAGCCAGGAGGTAGAGATGAATAGAAAGAGAAATCCAGTTATGAGTAATAGCCAGTAAAAATGCCCAGATTTGTGAATTGGAATGTCTTACTTAAGGAATAGTAATGAGGGCAGTGTCACTGGGTCACAGAGTACAAGGAGCACCATAAAAAAACAACTGGAAAGGTAAGAGGGTGCCATGTTATGAAGGGTCTTAAATATTGATCAAAGAATTTTATGTTTGATTTTGGAGATGATAGGGAGCTGTTTGATTCATTAAATAGGAGTGGGAGGGCATGAGCTGTTTTAGGCTTTAGGAAGATCAAGTTGATGGTCAGGGAGGCTGTGTCATCAGGAGAGAGCCAGGTCTTTGGTGAGGGCCAGAAGGAGTAGGAAAGGAAAAAATTTAAGATGAAAGCAAGCCTGTTCCCTGTGGAGCGAGCACTCCAGAGAGCACAGTGGAAATGGAAGTGGAAACACAATGGAAGGTAGCTTTAGATTGGGACGCTGGAGAGATAGGGGTTGTGTTGAGGAGGAATGGGAATAAAGGAGCAGGCAGCTGGGGATGGAGAACAGAATCTGAATAATGACAACCAAAGGTTCAGAATCACTGACATTGGTTGTGGTATGACCAGACGGGAGTAAATCATTAAGAAATATGTCCAAATAGGTTATCAACATCCCTAATGGCTGAGATTCTGAGTGAGATCTTCTCATGATATTAGGCAGCTCTGGTGAGGAAACCAATGAGGGGAACTAATGGCATGATACCTTCCTCCTTTCCCTGTGGGCTGGCCAGGTCAGACCAGGAGACCAGGAGAGGTTTCATGATAGAATGACATTTCTCTATCTCCTCTGCACACAGAAAGATGCTAGGTGAAGAGAACAGAAGAGAATCAGATATGACAAAAAAAGCCAGATTGAGGAATCCCAGGCTTTGTAAATAGGGAGTACCTCTGACTTGGTCATACAAGTCAAGTGGAAATTCGCTCTTCAATGCTGTAGGATGATTAATAACCTTCTAGTGATGAGCTAATATGGACCTGACCCCATTGGTCTCATAGTCTCCACTAGACACTGCTTTATCATCTGGATGCAGCTGTGCTGAATGTGAAGTCTCTATCAGAAATTGTTCCACTATAGTCATTACCACCTTCAACTTCTGGTTCAGCTGAAATCCTTGGCAAGTCCTTTTCCAGGGAAGAGTTTGTACTGTTGCACTTTATTTAGGTTCCAGCCAAAATATTTACTTTCTCTAGCCAAACATATCTAGGTTTCAAGGCTTATAAATAAAGCTATCTCAATACTCAGGCAGGGACTTTGGAAATTCCCCAAAAGCAATCAAAAGGGAAGGAGACCAGGACAGCTAGGTGACGGTGGATAAATCACTGGTCCTGGATTCAGGAGTACCTGAGTTCAAATCCGGCCTCAGGCACTTAACACTTCCTAGCTGTGTGACCCTGGGCAAGTCACTTAACCCTCCTTGCCCTGCAAAAAAAAAAAAAAAAAAAAAAAGGAATGAGACCCTCAAAAAGAGAAGAAATAGCCTCTGATATAAGGAAAATGAAAGGACAAGGAAATGAAAAAGCAAGCAGACACATTCTCCAATATAATTTACAAATGCTATGGGCTAAAAAGACCCCAAAAGAAAATCATCAGAAGAATCCCAACAATGGCTAAATAAAGGAATTTGTGCTAACAAAAGACACATAAAATTGAATACTGGTCATCAAAAAGCATATATTAAGAATCTGTTATGTACTAAGCATTATAAGAGTTGAGGATTCAAAGAAATTAGTCCCTGCCCCCCAAGAAGTTTCTTCCACAATTCAAATTAGAATTTGGACTACTAATTATCAAATTATCTGGTGTTTGTTTTTTTTTTAAATGGAAAAAAGAATAAGACAAAAAAAGAAAGAACATTTAAATACATAGAATAATTTAGCATTTGATTAATCTAGTTCACAAAATATTGAATAAGGTATGCATTGTTCAAAAATTATTTGGAAAATTGGATAGTACTATCCAGTGTGGTCACTCAGCTCATACAGTATATAACAGAGTCAGAACTTGACTTGACCCATATCAACCAGACACTAAGGCCAGTCCTGTACTATTCTGTGTTTTCCAGAACTTTTGCTCTTTCTGTCTCTCACTGTCTCTCTCTCTCTGTGTCTTTCTGTCTCTGTCTCTCTCTGTCTCACTCTCTCTGTTTCTGTCTTTGTCTCTCTGTCTCTCTTTTTTCCTCTCATGTCTCTGTCTCTTCTGTCTGTCTGTCACACACACACATTAATAAATTATTAATAGAATACTAAGATTTGCAAAGCCTTGTTCATGTAGTATATAATTTGTGAAGATACTAAAATTCTATATCACACACCATGATAAATCCAAATGGAAGAACAATATAAACATTTTAAAAAACATATAAAGTTATAAGATAAAGTGCTGTTATGTCTCTGGAATTTGTGGAGAGGGAATACATTCTTTGGGGGGGGGCAATGGGGGTTAAGTGACTTGGCCAGGATCACACAGGTACCAAGTATCAAGTATCTGAGGTTGGATTTGAACTCGGGTCTTCCTGAATCCAGGGCCAGTGTTTCATCGGGTCACCTAGCTTCCCCCTGGGAATATATTCTTTGTTTTTATTTTTATTTTTTTTTTAGTGAGGCAATTGGGGTTAAGTGACTTGCCCAGGGTCACACAGCTAGTAAGTGTTAAGTGTCTGAGGCCAGATTTGAACTCAGGTACTCCTGACTTCAGGGCCGGTGCTCTATCCACTGCGCCATCTAGCTGACCCACCCTGGGAATATATTCTTAACACAATTGGTCTTAGAGGATAGTGTAAGAAATAACAAAGAAATTTAATTATATGAAAATAAAAAATCTTTTGCATAACAAAGTACCACAAGGAATAATAAGGAAAGAAACAAACTGGGGAAAAATCTTTGCATCAAATATTTCTGATAAAAGTCAGCCATCCAAAATTTATGAGAAATTGGCACATTTATAAAAGTTATATCTTTTTTAGTTAATAAGTTGTCGAAGGTAACAGATGATTTTCAAAAGAAAGCAAAACAAGACAATATACATTTATTAAGTGTTTATTATGTGCCAGATACTGAACCTTGTGCTGTTGGTACAAATGAAAACAAAAAGAAAGAGAATCTGTGCCCTCAAGGAGATTACATTCTAATGGAGAAAGACAACAAAAGGAACTGAAAAGGGGGAAAGTGGGAGTGGGGAAGGGGGATGAAATTACCCAGAAAGAGTTATAGTTACAAAGTCAAGAAAGTTAGGAATAGAGCCAGGAGGAGAATAAAGATTGACTGGCCTGGGCCCCTCCACAAAATAGAGGTCCTAGTAAACTCACTAATGAAAGAATGGGGTTGACCTGTAGAGGTATATTCCAGAATGAGAAGGCCATATAGTAGGTTGTTCCGAAGTGAGGAGGCCCTAGGTCTTGGGGGAAGTTCCAGGAGAGGAGAGAAACTGAGGTATGGTTTTGAAGTCTAGCAAGTTAATGGCAGAGGAAGGAAGGGAATGAAACAAAAAATATCAACAATCACACTTCCAGGAAAAAAATTTCAAAATCTAACAGAGAAATGCTTGCATTAAATAAAAATCAAAACCACTTTGCACTTCCCCCTCACTTACAATAATTTGGCAAAGATAATAAAAGAAAAAATTCAAAGCTGGCATGGCTGTGGTAATATAGACATGCTATTCTACTTCTCTGGCAGGGCTGCTTTGCTAATGACTTTGATCTTGGCTTTAATTATTTGATGCTTTGAACACCATCTGATGATTCAGAAATGGTTACATACCAATCATTTCCTGTATGTTAAGATATAGTCACATTTTTTTTTCTGTGTGATATCTTTATATATTCACCACATCCAGGGCCTTCCAATTCTCTTCTTGGAAAAAGTATTTATGACAAATAGGTATGAGGACTCTGAATAGTTTACAAGCCTTTGATCCCAAATCATTTTTCAACAATTGTGTTTATTTGGCCTCTGTGTGTGTGTGTGTGTGTGTGTGTGTGTGTGTGTGTGTGTGTGTGAGTGACAGACAGATAGAGACAGAGATACGAGAGAGAAAAAGAGAGACAGAGAGACAGAAACACAGGGAGTGAGAGAGACAGAGACAGAAAGACACAGAGAGAAAGATACAATGAGAGACAGAAAGAGAAAAAGTTCTGGAAAACACAGAATGGTACAGAGGATAGAGGACTGCCCTTAGTGTCTGGTAGATATGGGTTGAATCAAGTTCTGACTCTGTTATATACTGTATGAGCTGAGTGACCATGGGCAAGTCACTTAACTTATGAGTATTCAAAGTGACTCTCTAAGATTGAGTTACGGATGATTTTCTTATTTGGGTCAATGGCAGTTCCCTCCATGATTGAAATCCCAGGTCTGCAAAAAAGGTTTCTGTGAATTTTACATTAAAAATATATATGTAAAGGGATTTGCACACCTTAACTATTACTTATTATTATAATTTAAAGTACTATTAACTTAATATTTTCGACACTTTTAAGAATTGTATTCTATAGAGGAGCTTACTAGAAGTAGAATAATGTTTCAGAAAAAGTGTAGGATTTGGAGTCAGAGTTCTTCAGTTACTTATTATTATAATTTAAAGTACTATTAACTTAATATTTTTGACACTTTTAAGAATTGTATTCTATAGAGGAGCTTACTAGAAGTAGAATAATGTTTCAGAAAAAGTGTAGGATTTGGAGTCAGAGTTCTTCAGTTCAAGTCCTGGCTCTAATGCTTGCTACTTAATTTTCTGTGTGGTCTTGGGAAAATCACTGGAACTCAGTTGTCTTATCTGCAAAATAAGAATATAGATTGGTAAGGGGAGGGGTTAGTGATGGATCACTGAATCACAGTATGATATAGTTGGAAAGGACCTTCAGAAGTCATCTAACCCAAACTCTACCTCAAAAAGAATTCTTACTATTACATTGCCAACAAATTTTCATTTGTTATCTTCCTGAAGACCTCCAATGAAGGGAAAGCCACTAGTTCCAGATACAACACATTTTATCTTTGAGCAGATTTAAGTGTTAGGAAGTTTTTCTTGACATTACATATAATTTTACATCCTTGTTTCTCTTGTCTATTGCTCCTGATTGTGAATCCTGGGACCAAACAGAACAGTTCTAATCTATTCTGTGAAGGAAGTGAGGGGCCTGGAAGACAACAAGTGGTAAATTGTGGGAATTGAGTGAACCATACTCACTCCACCTTGTGATTCAGTTTTGGAGCTAGCTAAGTTCCCTTTCTATTCAATCATGGGTCTGGTCCAAAGTGTGTCTTGTGATAAAAGTTTATTCAATTGTGGGAATTAGGAGGAAACCTACTTGCATTTTTTGAACCTATCCCTAAATGACTAGGAAAATGGACCACCTCTACCTGCTATTTTGAGACCCTTATCTACGGACCCAGTTTATGCTGATCAGAAACTCAATCAGATCCAAAAAATTGATGCAAGGAATTTTCTCACAATTGTGCATCTCAAACATTCCATATGTCTTATCTGAAAAGTGGTCCTATACTGATCTATCAGTTATTGTTTCTATGTTCCTTTGATTGTTTACAGACATTTTAGGGAGGAGGACACCTCCTTTTCTGATTCAGGCAATTGTACCTGTTCATCATCTCCCTCTCAATTTGGAAACTCTATCTTTCCTGCAATTAAGATACCAGATTACTTAATGTTGCATTGTCTCTTTTTAATTAATTGCCCTTATTTGATTAATTGTTTTTAATGTTAAAAGTCTGTCTCCCCCTATATTTAAAGTCCAGCTCTAAACTGAGGAAAGGGTCTGATTCCAATCTGGGGGGCAGTTGGCATTCGTTGCTTAATATATCAATATACTTGGAAGATTGAACCTTTGTTTTCTCAGTTATTTCATCTTTTACCCACCATACCTGCACATGAAAAACCTTAAATACTTGATTACATTGTTCATATCTCCTCTACGAGTTCTTTTCTCCGGGCTTGCCATCTTTAGTTCCTCAACCAATCCCAATATGACATGAACTCAAGCCCCTTCTCCATCCTAATTGCCCTCCTCTGGAGGCTCTCCATCCTATCATGCCCCTTTATGACTATGTTACCCAGAACTGAGTCTGGGCACCTGAACTATACTCACAAACTTATGGATTTGGGGCATACCTATAGAATGGATAAAAGCTTTCTGGGCTTGGGAGAAACCAGAAGCATATATCCTGTACTAATTTCTTTTTGCTTTTATTTCTTTTTCTTTGCCTTCTTCAATTATGAGTAAAGAAACTCTATATAGTCAAGCCATGTTTATGTGGTTGACTGCATTACACCATTATCTTATTAGATAGTTCTCTGAAATACAGTAGATTAGGTAGAAAACTTGAGCCAAGATTCTAAATGAACAAAATTCTAATTGAACAAAACCATATTGATCACATCCCCAACTTCAGACTACTGAGGTGAGTAGCTGCCACTTACAAAAAGCTGAGAAGAGGGGCAAATGGCTTAAATAAAGGTATCAGCTCTTTGAGAACCATACAGAGATTGATGTTTTTCACCTGGTGGGTGATCAGATCAATTGTCAAGATGACTGAACTTGTTGGTACCAGGGACCTCATTACAAAAAAGAAAAATATAACCTGGTGGAATGTCCCTGTTTGCTAAATATGGGTATGAGAGAATAGAAGGGGCAAGTCTACTCATACCCTTCTACAAGAACCAGAGTAGGAATACCATCCATCTCATTTTAGGATTTTATGATAATTACCTCTCCTACATGCAAGTAATCTAGGAACACTCGGTAATGAGGTTGAGTACAGTCTTAGTAGATTCTACTTGAAGTTTTCATTTGTATCTATCAATTTAAGAGAGTTATGCTAAAATGTGGCATTGAAATCCTGCTTCTACCTCCTCCTACTTACATATGATCAAATTATTTGACCTCTCTAGGCCTCAGTTTCTTCATCTATAATATCAGGAAGTTAGATAGATCAGGAGTTCTTGATGCGGGATCCACAAGCCCCTACCATAGATTTCAAGGAATCTCTAACTTTGAATAAGTAAAAATACAAACACACACACACACACATACATATCCATATATCTTTATTTTCAAATGGAAATTTGAAAATTCCTTCCATTATGAATATAAACAGCAAAACATTATTCTGAGAAGAGGTTCATCTGCCTCATGTTTGCCAAAGGGGTTCACAACACAAAACGAGTAAGAATTCCCTGGGTTAGATGATCTGTAAAGTCCCTTGTAGTTTTAGACTTCTGATTCCATAATAATTTTCTTTTCTAGTTTGTCCTATTACTATATTCACTTTTTATCTATGACTTTGTTATCTGCTTGACAGTTACCACATTGACTTTTCTCTCTTTTCATCCTTACTTTGAAATCTTTTAAAAAGTTTTTTCCTTGTATAGTCTCTCCCACTTTTTTTCCCCCTTTTCTAACTTAAAATAGCAACTATACTACAAGGAAAGTCTTCTTGAAGTAGAATGCATTTGTCTTTGCCAGAGAAAACAAAGAATAGGAGGGGAGAAGGAGAATTGGCATTTGCTATTCCACCCTTGGCCAACTGCTTCTAGTCCTCCACTCTACTAATTTCTCTCTCTGCTACCCTAGACTGTTAGACTCAATTCAGTTCAATTCAGCAAGCATTTACTAAACAAAACAGAACACTGTGTCTCCCAGTGTGTCTTTATTTTGTGGGTTGCAATAGTAAACATGCATTTCAACAATTTCCTTGTTCTCCTATCTAGCCTGAAGGCACTGAAATTCCAATGTAAAAATCAAAAGGAAAGGGAATATTAAACAAAAACATTATTTTTAATAACTAGTAAATTTTTTTTCCTTGCCAGACACATGAGTTTTATTCTTGAGCTGTCTTACTTAAGGTAGCTAGAAATTTCAGCAGAAAGAACAAGAGCTAGAGTCTAAACACCTCTGTTGTTCTTAGCACTCAGCATAGCTCTTATGTGCAATGGGCTAAACCATTCATACATATTCCATTTGATCCTCACATCAAACCTCTGAGATAGGTGCTATTATTATCCCAATTTTACAGTTGAGGAAATTGAGGCAGAGAGGTTAAGTGATTTGCCCAGGATTACACAGCTAGTAAGTAAATGTCTCTGGCTAGATCCAAACTCATGTCTTCCCTATCCCAGTCTTAGTACTATATTCACTCTGCCACCTAGCTACCTATGGGAAAGGGTATGAGAATTCCAAAGATTAGTGGGGGTTACAAGGGCAATATGGTACTTCCCACTAAAATTCCCATTGTTGTACATTAGGACTCTTCCAATGAGCATCAGTGGATTTGTGGTATAGCAGCAGCTTGAAAATATGATATTGCTAAATCTGAGGTTAATTGTATGATCTCTCATTTCATTATTATTTCACAATAATCTGATTATGTATAAGTGAATATCAATTTTTTAAAAATATAGACTGGTTTTAAGGTTAAGACTTTATATATTTTTTAATGGTTTCGTTTTCTCTTTGTATACAGAATCCAAAAAAAGTAGCATAGTTCTCATCCTTCAGAATGCAAAATGATCCTTTTTTTTTAATTACAGCATCACGTTCTTTCCATTCTTTAAGTTGTGAAGAATTGCAAGTAATTTTTTCCCAGTATCTCCTCCAGTAAGAGTGGGAAGGCAGGAAGTCTTTGTCATCTGATTCATTTTATGGGTGGTGGAGATTTTCCTAAAGTAGAATAGTTAAATATTTTCCATGCTTCTCTTGCATCTCCTGCCATCTGCAGCTCTTGTTTTCTTGACTCAAAGTATCTAGGTGGCACAGTGGAGAGTCCTGTGGTACAGTCGAGAGAGTCCTGGGCCAGGAGTTAGGAATAACTGTTTAAATCAGGCCACAGACACTTACTAGCTGTGTGACCTTGGGCTGTGTGACCCTCTGTTTGCGTCAATTTTCTCAACAGTAAAATGGAGACAACAATAGCATTTACTTCCTAGGGTGGTTGTGAGGATCAAATGAAAAATTTGTAAAGCATTTAGCACAACAAAGGTACTATATAAATGCTAGCTATTATTATTACTACTGTTACTGATTTGAAGCTCAACTATTATCTGGTTCAGGCACTGTAGGCTACTCTTAAGATAATAGGATACCCCATTCTAGTTATTCATCAATAATAATAATTATGACAATAATATATGCAGTGTGTTGCAATTCACAAAACATTTTCATTTACATTATTTCATTAGAGCTGAAGTTGTAAGGACATGTGATTATTCATTAAGGCCCAGGATAAATTAATGGAATTCTGGAAGGTGTAAAGTTACTATCTGTATGGTGGCTAAAATTCTAGCTAAACTGTCTAAAAATCTATTGAGTGGTCATCATAAATTAGAAGCTTTAGCAGGAGTTTAGACTTTTAAGTATTTATTAAGGAGCATAAGAATTTGGTGAGAAGAGAGAAAGAGGCCAAGATTCTTTCATCTATCTATCTCAGGGAGCCAGCATCTCTTCTCCATTCAAACCTAGGTTCTGGGCCAAAGAGAGCTCAGTTGCTCCTTCCTCCTCCCAGAAATCTCCTCTCCAACAGGAAACAGGGCTGTCCACACACACAGCTCCAAGCTGATTGGCTGGTAGCTCTGATTGACAAGTCCCACAGGTGGTTTTATGGATGTAACTTCCAGACACTAAAGTCACATGGTCTCTAAATCACATGCTTTCTCCTCATAGTGGAGCTTCCCTACAGGATCTCTCCAGTAGGGCGTGCAATTCCAATTCTCACAAAGAGGACTCAATTCTATTACGGCATACTATTATGCATGTGAAGGACTTACAATTTTGTGGGTTTGCTACATATTTCTACTAGTTCATAATGATCCATAATTTGGTTCATCATTAGGCTGCCCTAACTGACCTATTTAGGAAACCAAAGAACTCCTAAAAGTTTAAAATCGTTCCCCTACTCCATAAATTGTAGTGGCTCCCTACTTCTTAGTTGTTCAGTCATTTTAGACTCTTTGTAACTCCATTTGGCAAAGAAACCACTGAAATGGTTTGCCATTTCCTTTCCCATCTTATTTTACAGATGAAGAAACTGAGGCAAATGGTGACTTGCCCAGGAGTGTCTGAGGCCAGATTTGAATTCACACAGATGAGGCTTTTTGACCCCAGACCAGGCACTCTATGTCACCTACCTACTCCCTCTGGGATCAAATATAAATTCCTTTCTTCTATATTTAAAGCCCTCAACCTGGTCCCAGCCTAGCTTTCCAGTAATTTTACATATCACTTCCCTTCATACAAACTATAGGCTAAAACATCCTTCTTGCTGATTTTTACATATAATACTCTAGATCCCATCTCTGTGCCTTTTCCCAGGATGTGCTCCAGATGCATTCTGTAATCATCTCTACCTATTCAGACTCCCTCCTTTAAAATGAATAAAAGAAAAATATATTAAGCAATTACTATGTACAAACCACTGTGTGACATGCTGGGGATATAAATAAATGGCAAGAAAGTCCCTGCTCTTGAAGAGCTCATAGTCTGAGGTGGGGGGACAGTAAACACGTCCAAGTGGTTTCAATTGCAAATCAGATGAAAAGTGGTATTTAGAGAAACAGCAATGTAGCTTCATAAGGTTAATTTCATTTCATTTGATAAAACCATACCCATTTCTGATGGTGACACAAAGGAGAGTATCTAAGACTTAGAATCAGGAAAACCTCACATGCTGATTTTGGTTGTTATTTAAACTCTCTGTGCCTCAGTTTTATCATCAGTAAAATGAGGCTAATAATAGCACCTACCTCTCAGGGTTGTTTTAAGGAATAAATGAGTTAACATATGTAAAGCGCTTTGCAAGCCTTATGGCGTTATATGAATAAATTTTTAACTACTCATGTTGAACCACTTGATAGTGCCAAGGATTTCATTGGCACCAACTTTCTTTTCTTATTCTTCAGCAGCTATAACTGCTGAGGAGTCAGGCTATCAGGGTCTGGCTGGAAGACATGTATAAAATAGGGGTTTCTGCTCTCAGACACTCTCTTCCTTATCCACAGGCTTGCTCTTCCTTAAAGATTCTTCTGAATCAGCATCAATTCATGGACCACTCCACCCTAATTAAAGCTCTTTTGTTCCCAAAACCAGTTTATACACCTTGGGGACAGTCTCTACCTTCATATCTTTCAATTATCAGGATCAAGGGTATAACTTGATGCTCTTAAAAGTTCCTAGGGCATAATGGCCATCTGTGAGCAGGGTTCAAATCACTTCCCTTGCATACTGGTTCTCTTTTCCATCTACTGTTACAAATAGTCTAGCAGAGAAATTTTGTACACAAAGGACCTGTGATAAATTGATGTGGCTACTCCTTTCAGCAATGCAGATCACAGTCCACCCATAACCTCCTAATCTGTGGAGCACCTATTCATGTCCTTTCACAAATTTAAGAGTATGTACTCTTGGTGGGTGGAATCTAAAATGCCTGAGGGAACAAAAGGCTCAGTTCCTGAACATACTGATTTATTAAGCAATGCATGCCAATTGCAAGACAAATCAAGTAAAGGTGGTCCAGCTTCCTAGCCATGCAGGGCTAGTTCAAACAATGCAATAAAGTTTTCTCACAATGCCTGTAATTGAATAGTTTTCTCACAAGAAAGAAATTGGACTAGACCTATAATTGAATAGAAAGGGAACTGAGCTAGACCCAAAATTGAATAACAGGATGGAGTCAGTATAATTTATTCAATTCTCACAATTCCCTCACTACCCAACATGCTAAGGGACTTCCTCCACTTTTCTGGACAACATGTAGATGGATACCAGTGGAGCAAATGGGTCATCTGATGGCTTATTTCAGACTCTCACCATGACAATTCATATATGAATACACTAAACTTTACCTAATAATAGTAAAATCTATTCTGCTATTTATTACTATTCTTTTATAACATGTCCATTGAAAGTCAGTACAGTATATGGTGAAAGCACTGGATTTCAATTCAGGAAGACTTGGATTGAAATCTCAACTCCGACCTTAGCTATATGATCATAGTAAAGTTATTTAACCTTTGTTAGCCTGTTTCTTAATCTGTCAACTGGTAATAGTAATATTTATAGTACCTACCTTTCAAGGTTGTTGTGAGGCTCAAATGGAATAACATAATATAAGATATTATAAAAGAAAATTCTTCTATCCCTGGCTGAATAAGCCCTCAGAGGCCTTAGGTTATGGATTTGACTTAGAATTAGTACTCTCTCAGACTATAATGTGCTAATTTTACATTTACTGAAATACATCAAAGGATACAGGTATCAAGGATACATGATGCAAAATCAGATCTAATAACAATTGCAGATAGCTTCTATCTCTCCCCCAAAGTGATGTTCATGGTCATGGTAATGGAAGCTCACAAGAAATATTGGTCTTGCCAGGCCCAAGAAGCCAACACATACACTTTCTTCCTCTGCAATTACTTTTATCCCTCAAAGCTGGATGCTATGCCAATCCTGGGGATTGTTTGGTCAATTTTCAAAACAAGTTCTGTATGACTTAAGGCTATATGTCTCTAGACTAGCCTTCTGTGGAACAAGAGAATTTTAATTGAGATGGAGTGGCCCATTAATTGGTGTCAATTCAGGGGAGTCTTCAAAGAAGAGCAAGACTGTCTATGAGCAACAACTTGGCATTCATGATTTTTTTTTTAAGAAAATCATTTTGACAATCATGTTCAAATATATCTGGTTTCCTTTGTAATCCTATGTATTTTATTTTCTACATATAAAAATATTATTCTAAAAGGCCCATAGGTTTCATTGGACTGCCAAAGGTGTCACACGCACACGCACACACACACACACACACACACACACACACACACATGCACACACACATACACACAGGTTAAGAATCCCTGCTCTAGATTCTCCTTCTCTCCTAGTTTACAAGCTTCTTTAAGTGACCTTTCCCTTTCCCCTTCCACCTTATTTTCCTGTTCCCATCAAGTTAAATCTTTACCATACGCTTAAGTATTAGAATACCATACAGTAATTATGTCATAGAAAAGGTGGAAGCAGGGTCTAGCCAAGGCCTACTCTATTGGCAGAGGTGGTAGAGCTTCCAAATGGGGAGATGAAGTTCTATATCTACTGTGACTCTGTCTGCTATCTTGGATCCCCTTTAGTATCTGGGCCAAAAGTCATTTGGGCAATAGCTAGATTCAGGACAAAAGGACCTTAGAATCATCTTGTAGAACCTCTCTCATTTTACAGATGAGTAAACTGAGGTCTAGTGAACTGGGTGAAGTGATTTGCCCATTTTCCACGGAACATCATCGCCCATTATACTTATAGGTTCTCCAAGACTCTGTTCTTAGTTCTCTACATTTCTCTATATTCTATTAGGATATTGCCCTATGGTATCTGATCCTATACCTTCCAATACCACAGGTAAAGAATTAGCCATCTGTCTTATCCTGGATCTTTTCCTCATTTATCTATATTCTCTATAAATTCTCATTCTTAGGTGTTTCATCGCAAATTTTTTAAAAATGGAAAATGCCAAGATCTTACTTTCTAGTCAATATAGTTTACTAATTAGCCCCTGAATATAGCTTGAGCTTTCCAGTGCCTTTGTCAGTAGTATTTTATTTTATTTTCTAATTACATGGAAAGATTGTTTTCAACATTCTTTTTTGTAAGATTTTGAGCTCCAAATGTTTCTCCCTTCCTCCCTTTTCTCCCACCTCCCCAAGAAGACAAGCAATCAGATATATCTTATATATACACAATTACATATGTTTTATAATACAATCCAATGTGTTATATATATATATACATATATATATATATAATTATGTTATATATAACCAGTGCCTTTGTCTATGTAGTTCTCCCAACCTGTATAGATGCTCCTTCTATTTGTTGAATAATTACTTTGAAGATCCAAGTAACATGAAACCTTGTTTGGTCATCCCATCTAGATTCAATCTCTTCATCCTAGAAGACAGGGATCATATTTATATATCTTTGTATTCCTGGAAGAGCTTAGCATAGAGAGGCAATTAGGTGTCATAGTAGATAGAACACTAGACATGGGTAAAGAAGGCCTCAGTTCAGATCCTGGCTTAGGCACTTAATAATTATGTAACTATGGGCAAGTCCCTTATTGAATGTGATCATATGTGTAAAGTGTTTTGCAAACTTTAAGGTGCTGAATGAATGTTATCTAATATTTGTTTGTTTGTTTGTTTTTGTGGGGCAATGGGAATTAAGTGACTTGCCCAGGGTCACACAGCTACGAAGTATCAAGTGTCTGAGGCTAGATTTGAACTCAGGTACTCCTGATTCCAGGGCTGGTGCTTTATCCACTGTGCCACCTGGCTGCCCCAAAGATTATCTACTATTATAAGAATGTATACATCATGAGCAGTCAGTAACTGTTGATTATAGCAACATAGTAGAAGTTTCAGAGGCAGATTTTCCCCAAGAAATAAGTAACAACTTTCTAATTATTAGAACTCTTCAAAATAAATTGAATTTGCTTAGGAGGTAGTGATTTTCTCACCCTTGAAGGCCTTTAGGTAAAGATATGATGGCCATTTGTAGAGCAGATTACCTATGATGTTGGTTTGTTTTTTTCCCAACTCAGAGACCCTATAATTCTAGGGAGGAGGTTTTGTACTTTATTCCTGATCTATTTGTGAATACAAATAATGATCAAATTCTAAATAAATCAGGGATTTTGTTTGTCTTGCACCTTTGCCTCTTTTCAAGTAAGTCAACTCGTGATTTGGAAGATTTGCTGTAAATTCCCAATTCTGCTATAAAATGTGCAGAGCATTTTGGCCTCAACTGAGTTATTCCACCTCTAACTACTGCATGACACCTCTGACCCAGCTGAGGATATTTCCCAGAAATCATTAGTTATGCCACATTTCTCCAACTTGGCCTCTGAATATACTCATGCCTTGTTTCTTCTGACTACTTGCTTCACATCACTTCACCAAAAATCAGTTGGCACAAGCCCCAGATCCTTTTAAAGAATTTCTAAAAACCAGCTCAGGGTATCCTATAAAGGTGAAGGCACTCATGTGTCCACCAATATCAGGGGTAAAAATCATAGCATAGCCATTCTTTTTCTTTTCTTTCTTTCTTTTTTTTTTAGTGAGGCAATTGGGGTTAAGTGACTTTCCCAGGGTCACACAGCTAGTAAGTGTTAAGTGTCTGAGACTGGATTTGAACTCAGGTACTCCTGACTCCAGGGCCAGTGCTCTATCCATTGCACCACCTAGCTGCCCCATAGCCATTCTTTTTCAAGAATTTCAATAGAGAATAGAAATAACATGCAATTTATGGCAGTCCTTCTATGATTTAGAGGAGATAATGCTTTTGATATTTTTTCTAATCTTAATGAAGTTCAAAGCAAGATGAGAAAACCAGGAAGAACATACATTATATTTGCCAGTTTTGTGCTTCTGTTGTCAGATTATTCAGAAAGCAGGAGGAAATACCACAGTTATCTACAAAATGAAGACTCAAAACACTCTCGAGAACCATGACTAGTGACCAAACCCATCCATACATCCCCAATTTTAAAAAGACATCCATCCCTGTGGAGATATTGCCTCCTTTTCCCTAAAAAACTCTGGAAGTAGAAGTAAAAATAACACCAATGACTTAAAGTACCTGTCTTCTCAATGGTGACACTTCTTACAATGGCCAAAATCAATTCAATAGACCTTTCTTTATTGAGCATAGTATATAGATCACCACCCACCCATGCTTTATACTGTATGTTTCTTGCCTATGTCCTTCCATAAATCCCTCATTGAAGATTTGTCCAATAAGCAAGATGCTTTCCTCTCACTTTTAATTCTTCCTGAACATTAATTCAAACACTCAGATGGTCCCTTCATTATTCCTTGGTATTTTTTAAATAAATGGTTATCCCCGCCTTTTCCAATCACAATCGATTTTAATTTAGAATTTAGAAAACTCTCTGCACAGTAAGAGACCTTGAGGAAAAGTTATGGATTCTACAAATTTGATTCTACATCACGCATTATGTCACAAGACATTGAGGAACAGTGCAATGGAAAATAGCTCCAGGCTCCTTTCTCCAACCCTTCTTTAGCCCACTATCAAAGATAAATACTAGAACTATGAAAGAAGAAATTCACTGTAACATAAACACACATTTATGTCTAAAGAAAAAGGCACAAAGGAAGAAAAACAAGAGAATGCCTAAAGGGGAATTAAATCATAAAATCTAGTGACTTATCTGTGCTTAAGAAACCCATATCTGGGGGCAGCTAGGTGGCGCAGTGGATAAAGCACCAGCCCTGGATTCAGGAGGACCTGATTTCAAATCTGGTCTCAGGCACTTGACACTTACTAGCTGTGTGACCTTGGGCAAGTCACTTAACCCTCATTGCCCACCCCCCCCCCAAGAAAAAGAAACCCATATCTGACCTAGAACAAAGACATGTCCCCAGAGGTTAATTAGAAATACACTCAATGAATACTGGGGTAATGGCTGGAAAATATGTAAGCCTTCTATGATATATATTTTAAAATATGAGTACAAAGTTGGAAAATCATACAATTAATTTAGTTGATCCTGTCAGATGATCATTAATTAAAACACAAAAAAGTTCATGATATGATAAGATTTCAGAGAATTTTATTATATATTGCTGCAAAATGGAAGTGTTTTTGATCAGGGAAGAGGTGCAGTATAGGGAACTTTATACAAGGTAAAACACTTCTACCAATACACATAAGCTATTTTTCTGCAATTTGGGAATTGCCCAGAGCACTGAATGGTTAATTGCCTTTCTGAGGGCCACTAATATCAGATGCAGGACTTGATACCATTTCTTCCTATCTCTATCCACTAACATTAAGCTGCCTCTAACAATGTCATTGACATTAGTGTGGTATGTGAGTAAAAACAACACAGATCTGTTAATTGATATACTAAGAAATTATTGCATTGTTATTAATAACAATAATCAGGTGGCAGCTAGGTGGCACAGTGGATAAAGTACCAGCCCTGGATTCAGGAGAACCTGAGTTCAAATCTGGCCTCAGACACTTGACACTAGCTGTGTGACTCTGGGCAAGTCACTTAACCCTCATTGCCCTAAAAAGAAAAAAAAAGTCATCAAATAACAATAATCATAACAATATATCACATGAAGGTTTCAAAGCCATTTATACACATTAGCTAATTTGAGCCTCTCACTTACTCTGGGATGTAGACACTATAAGATATATTGCTCCCATTTTGTAAATGAGGTACCTGAGGCTCAGAGAGTTGAAGTGACTTGCCCATGGCCACTCAGCTAGTAAGTTTCAGAGACAGTATTTGAACCTACCTCTTCCTGATTCTAAGTCAGAATCCAGTCACAATGCCACAGTGACATTACAACCCAATACCTGATTTATCAGCTCATATAGGATAAGAGATAATATTTAAACTTTTGGAGCTGACACTAGGTTATTCTCCAGATATTGATAGGTATAAGGGTTAAAGAATATTACATTCTAATCCAGCTACCTGGAAACTAGATATAAAAATCTTTTCTTCTTAGACAATGATGGATTTGGATGGTTTGATAAAGTTTGTACAAATTAAAATGGGATGGAAATGGTGACATCTGTTGTATCCCAATATAAAGGGAGAATGAAAACCTTACTCCAATGACCTATCATGGTGCAGAGGTGCCTCTGTATTCCCAAAGGCTTTTCCAGCAAATTGAAATCTTTGTCAGATCTTACCAAGTTGGAAGAACTATGCATATGAGCCAAGTTATAAACATTAAGTCTATCATCCAGGCACCAGCAAAATGAATGAAGGAATGAACAAATGGATTAATGAGCATTTATTAATCACTTACCTTGGGCAAAACATTGTGCTAAGTTCTGAAGATATCGATAATAAAGACCATCACTACTTTTTTTTTTTTTTTGGTGAGGCAATTGGGGTTAAGTGACTTGCCCAGGGTCACACAGCTAGTAAGTGTTAAGTGTCTGAGGCTGGATTTGAACTCAGGTACTCCTGACTCCAGGGCCGGTACTCTATCCACTGCTCCATCTAGCTGCCCCGACCATCACTACTTATGAGGAACTCACAGAAGAAACAATATAGAAAGGAGATTTCAATCACAAGTCAGATGGAGATTTCCCGTGGTCCTTAGGGGGCACTGTGACAATCAATTAATTAATAAAAAATACCTATTATGTGCCTACTATGGATTGTAGTAGGCACTAGAGATAAAAGTGCAAGGAATAAAACAATTCCAACCTGTAAGGTATTTATATTCAAATGAATCTGTAAATTTAGTCTATGAGAGGCTTACATGCTATAAGTATGTGGTGCAGCCAGGCAGCTAGATGATAAAGTAGATAGAATACTGGGCCTGGAGTCAAGAAGACCTGAGTTTAAATCTTTCCTCAAACACTTCCTAACTGTGTGACCTTAGGCAAGTCATTTAACCTCTGAGTGTTTCAATTTCCTCATCTATAAAATAGGGATAATAATAGTATCTACCTCCTAGTGTAGTTACAAGGATAAAATGACATTTGTAAAGTGCTTTGCAAAGTGCTATTTAACTGCTAGCTGTCATTAGTATAATGAGGGGGACAGTTACATATACCAATTGATGCAAAATAAATATACTGAATAAATACAAATATATTCAATGCATCTTCTTTAATATCATTTCTATTGGTAAAAATCATATATTTCTGTGGCTAAACTATTTGAGAGTGCCATGAACTTTGGTAGCAAGAGCTTTATTTTCTAGTGTTTTTTATAGTTGTGGTTGAGACCTGTGATGCTTACCACTAGGTAAATTACAGGGTGATGTTCTTTGGTCACAACTGCTCTCAACAACTGTAAAGTCTAAGATGGATTGAGTACCTCCATGGATAAAATAGTCAATTTTTAAAACAGCAAAGTAAACACTTGTTAGAATGAAATAATTAAGGGGCAGCATGATGTAATGGTTAGGGACCCAGGGTCAGGCTCAGGAACGCCTGGGTTCATATAGTACCTTAGACCCTGACTAGTTGTATCACTCAAGACAAATCATTTAACTTCCCTGCACCTAAATTTCCTCATCTGTGAAATGGGGGGGTGGGGTGGGATTGGATTTGATGGCCTTTACAGACTTTTCCAACTTTAAATTTGTGAGCCCAAGCCAAGGCTGATTATTGAAGCTCCTAGTAATATATCAAGTATAAAACATGTGTGATTTTTGTCTCCCTACCTAATGTACATTTTGGGATGTGAGCTAATATTATTGTGGTGTTTTTCCATCTAGACTGGGACTTTGAGCATAACTGGGAACTCCTGATATAGAAACCCTTTCCATTGATGCAGATTAGCAATTCATTTGTAAACTGTTGTCTTAGAGTGTTGGCTAGTGTAGTAAGAGGTTAGATGACTTGCAATATGTGTCAGAGACAGAACTTGAACCCAGGATTTGTTGACTGCAAGCCTGGTTCTGTAATCAATCTGACATGTTGCCTCTCATGGAATAAATTACAGATTCAAATAGTTTATAATTGCATTGGTGTGTGACTTCATGAAGGTGACTACCTATGTATCCACATACATGTATATATGACTTTTTCCCCCCTATAGAAAGTACTTTCAGGGCAGCTAGGTGGAGCAAGGAATAGAGCACCAGTCCTGGAGTCAGGAGGACCTGAGTTCAAATTCCACCTCAGATAGTTATTAGCTATGTGACCCTAGGCAAATCATTTAACCTGGATTGCCTCTCCAGAAAAAAAAAAAGGCACTTTCACAGAGAAAAATAAATTCAGCCCTTATACCTGTGGAGAAGGTCTGTTTAATCTCCAGTAGTTTTTACAAAAGACTCCTCACACTCACTGCCTCTACACCCTTTGTTTATCTCCCCTCTCTGCTCACACTGGGAGTAGGCTGAGTCCAAAAGTTTCAATAATTTGTCCCAAGGTCACACAATGTGTTGATTATAGGGCTGTGGTACAAATGGAGTTTCCTCTTCGCTTGGATGCCCACTGGGATATGTCACCTTGCTGCCAGATGTGAAAGTGATCACCCTGCCAAGAGAAATGATTGCCCTCCTGTCAGTTGTTGGAGTAAAGACTGAAGAACATGATGACCCAAGGAGAAGCAGGTGAAGCTGAGGGTAATGGAATATTGACGTGTCAGGGAGTTTTTAGAACTCAGGGAGATTTCCTGAAGGAAGTTAGGGCGTGTTTCGTGGGAGCTTATTCTCGTGAATGTAGAGGACTGTTTTCTGTGGAACTGTGCAGAAGATGTTGTCACTCTGTGGTCAGGAGCAGGAAAGCCGAAGGGACAGAAAGGGAGATTAGCGGTCTTAAAAATGTTTTTGGTATTGCATGGCAATCGGGAGTTGACAGATGGCCCATAGGGTCCATAAGCCAGACTGAACCAAGAACACAGAAGGATTGAAACCATTTTTTTTTATTAAAAGAAGGGAAAAAGAGATTTTAAAATGAGAAATTGCCATCAGAAGTTAGAGCATGAAAAATTATTCTGTTCTTAATTTCTGGGGGCAGATATAGGTAAGAAGTCACTGTACAGTGACCTCAGCTCTCCTTAGCCGCAGTAGTGATATTCTTTCGGGGTGCCATTATTGCCCCCACCCCCTCCTCATTCTCACTGGAGAATTGTAATCCCAGACACAGTACCTTACACTGCGGGTGGAAAAACTCCACTCATGAATATGCAGAAGCCAGGCACAATCCTGCAGTGGTTGCCATCCAGCTGAGTGTGGTTAGTTTATATAATTGAAGCCAAGCAGACTAAGTCAGTACTAGTGCATGGTTCCTTCTGTTAGACTAAATAAAGTTGAGAACTTTTTTTTTCAGCTGGGGGTGGGTAGTTTTTCCCATTAAGGAATGGCTTACTTCCAAGTAACTTAGGCTATATCTTTTGTTGTTGTTGTTGTTGAGTCGTTTCAGTTGTGTCCTATGCTTTGTGACCCCATTTGGGGTTTTCTTGCCAAAGATACTGGAGTGGTTCACCATGTCCTTCTCCAGCTCATTTTACAGATGAGGAAACTGAGGCACGTAGGGTTAAGTCACTTGCTCAGGGTCACATAGCTGGTAAATGCCTGAGGCCAGATTTGAACCTATGTCTTCCGAACTCTGGGCCAGGTACTCTATCCACTGTGCCATCTGGCTGTCTAAGCTATGTCTATACATTACCAAGCACCTGGATGGGAAGCATAACAATCAACCAATCAGAGAATCTTAGAATCATACATCAAGGGCTAGAAGGCATTTCAGAAATCATCTGGTCTAATACCCTCATTTTAATACTAATATTACCACCTAGTGTTTATATAGAACTTTGAAGTTTGCAAAGTGATATGTGTGTGTGTACATACACACATTCTTACTTGATTATTACAACAACCCTGTGAGGTATGGTGCTATTATTAGTCCCATTTTTCAAATTAGGAAACTGAACCTGAGAGAAGTTAAGTGACTTGTGAAGGGTCACACAGCTGCAAATGGTAAATATCTGGTAAATGTCTAAGGTACAATTCAAACTCAGATGTTCCTGATTCTATGTCTGGCACTCCCATAGAAGAGTAAACTGAAGCTCATGGAGGCAAAGTAGTTTGCGCCAAATCACACAGGTAATTGAGTTGTTTGTGATGCCATAGATGGAACAGATAAATGACTAGCTTTTTATTTCTTATCCAAATTTGGACATAGCCATGATGTTTCTCTATTTAACTATGGCTCCATTCAACTAATACTCTGTCCTTTATGATGCTAGACCCAGCATGCCCATTTCCTCAGATGTCACTGCTATGAGGTCCAGTCTTTCACTTCAGATGAATTTTTGTTATTCAATCCATTTTGAGAAAAGTTCATACACAGCTAGTTCCTCCAAAGGAATAGGTCCAAATTTAGTACAATTAGAGGCTCAAGTCTTAGGATTAAAACCTATAAAGCTGTGAGACATGAGCCTTCCTCCACCCCAAACCCTTGAGAGATCATCTAAAATGTTTAAGTTCAAAGAGAGAATCATTAACCTCTTTCTACACTCGTACTTATTTTCCAACAGCTAGCAACCTTAGAAAGCCCAACTCTTTATGGAAAGTAGAACTTTGGATTTTTAGGAGGATGGATTGGAGATAAAGACGAGGTCATTACTGTTGATGGCTTTTTATGTTGTTTTCCATAAATCACATGCTGATTCAAGAGGGGATTGCAGCCACAGGAGTTTTGGGGAAGTTCTAGACAAGAGGCTTTGTTTATTTTTGCATTTTGATCCAATTCAATAAACACTTCTTAAGTATCTGTTATGTGCTACCATGGTAGGTTATCAGGGAAATCCAAAGTTTAGATAAGGTATAGTCCTTGGCCTCCTGAAAAAAGTGAGAAAAATGATACCTACACTGCTGTCTGCACAATGTTACATATTAAGTGCAATAGAAATGGGTAAAAATACTCTGTGGGGTTGGAAGGGAGAAGTCATTATCAGTGATAGGGGAGAGAGCACCATAGAAAGTTTTCTAGAAGAGTAGTATGTGAGTAGGGCTTTAAAGATTGCATAGTAATTCAAAGGGTGAAGGAGAAGGAGAACATTCTGGGCATGAATGAAGACAGAAGTAAAATACACAAGAAATGGTGGAGAGAGTATTTTAATTTAACCAAAATACTAAAATATAGGCAAAGACGTAGTATGAGACAAGCCAAGAGAGAAAAGGTAGAGTCCAATTGTATATAGCCTTGAACACCAGGCAGAGTTTTGAATTTTATTTGTTAGGCAATAGGGAGCCACTATGGATTTTTGAGAAGAGGAGTGACATGACCAGATTTATTTAAAAGGAAGATCAGTCTTCATTAGGAAGATAATAATAGCTGACCTTTATATAACAATTTAAGGTTTCAAAAAAGTTTTTGTTATATTACCTCCACTGATCCTCACAATAACCTTGTGAAGTACTTACCACTGATATTATTATTTTCATTTTTCGGAAAAGGACAATGTGGCTCAGAGAGATTAAGCAAGTTGTTTCTAAAGACCTTGCCTTCTTGTCTCATTATCATTTCTCTCTTGACAGTCCTTAACAATTAATCGTCCTCATCATCTTCCTTCAACTGTACTGCTAGAGAAATTACCTAATGGTCCATTAAGAATTCATCTGATTTTGACTGGATCCTCAATGCTCCACAGCAATACTTCTTTCTAATTTTACTAAATTTCCTTTGACAGCTGCTCTAAATCTTTTTCTTTGACCCCTTGCTCTCTTAGAAGCCCATTTTATTTTCCACTTATTTTTACCAAATATAGGTCATGTATCCCGAGTTCCATCATCTCTACAAAGTCTCAAACCCTTGATATATTTTCACCTGTCTTCTTCTACTGTCTTCTCCTCCCCAAGATACAGGTAGCCCTGCCTGTCAATACTAACCCTTCACCATGTACCCTGTATATCATTCACTTTCATCTGAGAGCTTGTCCCAATAATAATTAATTTCCCCCAATCTCATCTTTCTGATTTTCTGCTGCCTCCTTACCTCCATTTTCAAAAACGTTCACTTGACTCTGCCATTCTCCTAAATTATCATTATCTATTTTTCTTCCCTTTCACTGCCAAGTTCCTAGGATGAGTTGCACACTCACAGTGCCTTATTATCCACTTACTTCTCAGTCCCTAAGCATCTGGTCTTTGTCTCTGTCAATCTACCGAAAGGATTTTCTTTACATTTTGTTGATGGTGGTGGTCAGTTGTTTCAGGACATTGATTATCTCATGCAGAAAACATTAAATCTGTTAATATCTTCCCCCATTTTTTGTTATTTATCCCACCTCATGCCCCACTCCTCCCCACTTGTCTTTGTTTTACTTAGTAAAATTCCAACACTTGGAAATTTAGTTGGAAGAAAAGAAACTTCTCTTCCAAAAACTCAGGTACTTCTGAGTAGATTAAGGGGAGACTTTTGACAACCAGATATGACGGTTGGAATTTAGGACAAAAACATATATAATTTTAGAGCACAGAATCCTTAGGAGGTAAGGCAGGCATGGGCTGGGGGCAGTAATGTTAACAGGACAAAGTAACATTCATTCCCTATACTGATGATTGCAGAGGAAGTGATGTATCAGAAAATGAAAAGGGGGAACAGAAATGGAAACAGGACAGGAGCTAATCAAATGGACATATTTCATTATATTCCATTTTTTCGCCTAGGATCCGTCCTTTTACCTAGTGCTCTTGGCCCTCCTTATTTCTCTTGTTTCACATGGGTTTCCTTCTCCCTGGGCCCACAGTTCAGGTGAATATTCACTCCCAGTGCTTAGCTCTATGTTTAGAACATAGTAAGCATTTAATAAACACTTGTTGATTGATTGAGTTAAGGCTAAAAAAGTTGTCATGGACTGACTGGGAGAATTAATCACCTCAGATTTTCCTATGTTTCTATGGGAAAGGATCCCAAGTTTGAAATGGTCAGTGTAGCAGTAAACCTTTGGAACACAGCTGATTAACTGAAAAAATGATTGTATTTAAATATGGAATACTTTGAGTGAGAACTAAATCCCTTAGCTCCTATCCCAAGGAAATATGTGTCTTATGTGGGTAGTCACACTATAATAACTAGAGTAGAGTTTTGGAAATAGTGTTAGACTTTGAAGCAGGATAATTTGGTTTCAACTCTTGTTCCTTTAACTAACTTTGTGATCATGGGAAAATCACTAAATCTCTCTGAGCCTCAGTTTATAGATGTATATCTATAAAATGGGGATAGAAAGCATGTTGTAAATCTTAAAGTGCTACAAGAATAAGAGTTGTCCTTATTAAGCCAATTTACTTGACAAAAATGGTTTGAATAAATCAGAGACCTGAATGGGGGGGGGGATTGGAAATGGGGCTGTACTAAAATCAAATAATGACTGCATTTATCCACAATACTGACAAATTTGAATTCCCTTGAGGAAGATAAGGAAGATCTTTCTCCTTATGGAAGCAATTGTATGGAGATTGAAAAAAATATAAAAATAAAAGCATGGATATAGCACTTACTATATGCCCAATGTTTTAACCACTTTATACATATTTTCTCATTTGATTCTCACAACAACCTTTTGAGGTAGGTGCTTTATTATCTCTATTTTAAAGTTGAGGAAACTGAGGCAAACAGAGGTTTAGTAACTTGCCCAAAGTCATATAGCTAGCACGTGCCTGAGGCTGGATTTGAACTTCTTCCTGACTCTAAGCCTAGGATTCTTTCCATTGTACCACCTCAAAAAAAAGTCATTAAAAAAAAAGATAAGGGGCAGCTAGGTGGCGCAGTGGATAGAGCACCAGCCCTGGAGTCAGGAGTACCTGAGTTCAAATCTGGTCTCAGACACTTAACACTTACTAGCTGTGTGACCCTGGGCAAGTCACTTAACCCCAATTGCCTCACTAAAAAAAAAAAAAAGATATACATTTTAACAAATAGAACATAGGCCAAATCTAACATGTTTTTCTTAATCTGTGTGCCACAAGGGAAGAAGCACTGAATCTTGAGTCAGAAGACCTGAGTTCTAATCCTAATCACCTTGCTTTCTACCTGTAAGACCTAGGACAACCAACTTCTCTGAGTCAGTTTCTTTCTCTATAAAAATGGGGCAGGGAGAGGAATTAGATAATTACACTGGCCTCTCTTTACTCATCTTTAAAATAAGGGGTTTAGAGTAAATCATCTCTGAGATACTTTCCAGTTGAAACTATGATATGATGATCTTTTATGAAAAAGAAATGAAGAAGAAATGGTTAAGTCACTGTAACAAGGCAAAATTATTCCCCTGATAAAAAGGGCACAGTTCTCAGACTTCAATGACCTCTGTCTTTTCTGCCCCACAGAACTCTTAATTTTATCAAGTGGGCACAGATGATTCTATTTTAAATTTTATTTTACAAAGCAAAACAGATAGAACTCAGTAACAGTGCATCTAATTGACTTAATTGCTTCATTTATCTCATGACTTAAGCGAGCTGCTGTTTTCTACTCGGTTTCACCCATGTAATTCTTGTAATATAAGACCTGAGACATGGTGCCGGGCATGAGCGAGAAATCATCTCTCCTGAGGGAAGATATCACTGGCATGCTGTTGGCTTTGGGTTCCAGTTTATTGAAAAATCAATGTCCATTTGTGCGACCAACACACATGGCTCTCTTCCAGACTGATGATGGCTTTGGGCCGCCTGCTATATCACCTAATGAAGTCAGATCGGCTTACCTAGCACCCGATTTACTGTTGGCAAAGTGACTTTGTCATTAAGACCCAGTTGATCATTCTTGTTGGGTGCTTCCCACTCCACCCCTACTTTTTCATTTCTCCTGAAGTCACAATGCTGTTTTCCTCTTGTGCAGGTAACAGACCTTTGGCCCCAAATCTTCAGGTTTCATTGAAACAAAGCTCACCGTTTTTAGTGGTTGAATGCCCACAGCCTATATAAACTTCCCAATGTGTTCATATCTTTCACCAGAGAGAGAAAAAGAGAACTCCAGCATGAAGGAGCTGGGAGGAGATTTAGTCCAACCAAGTTTTGACAGAGGAAAAAAAGCTATGGTTGGAAGTTTGAGCCAGGTTTTTAGCAGGCTCAAGTACAAGTTGTCAGCTCAGCTGTCTTGCTTAAATCAACAAGGCTGGGATTGTCCCATGTGTTGATGCATTCCAATAAACAGAGTTCGTCTGACATTTTATGTCGGATTCAGTTTTTAACTAATTACCAGTAAAGTAATACCACTTTTCCCATTATTAAATGGAGTTGCCATTTGATTTGAAACCTTGCTCTTCCCTCTTCCCAATGTTCTCTTTCCCTGGAGACTACCCTCAGAGTGAGGTTCATTGGCATCAGTGGGTTTTGGCAAAGGAGAGAGTTTTTCTAAAGCTGAGCTGCGCCAAAGGCAATATTAAATCTATCCAAAAATGCCAACTCAACTTTGCAAGGTAGCCTTTCATTTCTTCTTTGTACCTGACAAGTGGGGAACCCCCAGAACATAGTTTCCTGAGAGGATGGAGAACTTTGGAGGGGACTGTGTGTTCCGAAACTTTGGTTGTGGATTTAGGGACTTCAGTACTTGCAAAGTGGTCAAATCATCAACAGCAATTAGCAGGCAAATGGTAGATGATGGTGCTAGGTATTTCTCTTTAAAAGGGCTTTGCATTTGAAAACCTAAAACCTTTTCACTGACTGCATTATGACTCAGTTGGCAAGTGTTATAGGGCTGGATAGGATCATAGATACTTTGAGGGATTAAAGTGCAGGGCAATCTAGATAAATTGAAGAAATGCAATCCACTAAGTGAGATTCAATAAAGAAAAATATAAAGTGGTGCATGCAGTGGAAGAAGGCATAATAGGATACAGAACTAAAGGGTAGAGGGATAGTTGGTTAGGCAAGGAAGACTAAAATAATGATCTTGAGGACAGGGTGCAAAGTAAATAGAATATTAGCTTTATTACATTGCTGCTGTAGTAATAAAGGCAAAATCCAGTACAATCCTAGTTTATATTTTGGAAGAGTATACTGCAACACTCCAATGGGGACATTAGTCTCTAGAGGTGAATATTCCCTTGTGGATACAAATTGCAAATCACTGGGGTCTGCCCATCCTATGTAACTGTTTTCCAGGGGTCCACTCAGCACACTGTCTTCTGTGCCCCCATGTGAATATCAGGGAGGAGAATTTACTCTTAGCATTGTTTTGAAACACAGATCCTTGTCATACCTTGAGAGGGAATAGGTATATAAGCAATAGCTGGATGTCTCCCGGTCTGTAAGTGTGTTAGAGATTCCTTTCAGGTATAGGTTGTACTTGATGCTGAGTTGCTGAATACCCTTTAGGCTTTCAAAGTCTGTGATCCTGTGCTTCATTCTAATTTGGAGAAATGTGTTGAATTCTGGGCAATGCAGTTTTTAAAAATAAAATATAACCACCATAAATTAGAGGGTGCTAGGAAGTAATAGGGCAGCTAGGTGGTACAGTGGATAAAGTGCTGGGCCTGAAGTCAGGAAGACTCATCTTCCTTAGTTCAAATCCAGCCTCAGTTAACTCAGTTAAGCATGATCTTGGGCTAGTCACTTTACCCTGTTTGCCTCAGTTTCCTAATCTGTAAAATGATCTGGAGAAGGAAATGGAAAACCACTCCAGTATCTTTGCTAAGAAAATCCCAAATGAAGATTCAGACACAACTCAACAAGAAGAAGGAAGTAAGAATAATCAAAATGATTATTATCATTATTAATGATAATGATTATTCAAATAAGAGACTTTGTATATAGTTTGCTATTTGGGGAAGGGTTAGATGAAGAAAAGTGGGCAGGTTCAGTCTTAGTAAATGGAGGCGGGGTGACTGTCTATAAACTTTATCCACACATGTACAATTAGTTAACTTACAAAGAGAAAAGGAAATAGGTATCAACTGAATTCCAGCCCTGTGAGCTATTACCTGTTTGACCTCACTCAAGTGATTTAACCTCTCTGGGTCTCAGTTTCTCCATCTGTAAGATGAGTGACAACTAAGGTCCCAGCTAGCCTTAAATCTGTAAGCCTGTGATACTAAGTATTCTTTTGAGTAAAAATAGAAAGGACTGCTTCTTCTTTGACCCTTTTGTTGAGTCATCATCCATGTCATATACACTAAATATAGGTATATGCTCAGCTTTTATCCCAAGTCCTCTCCTTTTTCTCTCTAAACAATATCTTGGGACCTCATCAGTTCCCGTATGTTTAATTATTATCTCTGTACATAAATCTGGTTCTCAGATTTATATAGCCAGTCTTAGTCCCTCTCCTGAATTCTAGTTCTTACTCCTCACTGTTTCATACTCACAATTCTCCATCTTTCATCTCCCTTCTATATGCCTCTGCATTGTTCCCTGTGCCTGGAATGCTCTTAATCTTACCCTACTCCTTTCACCAAATCTGGTTTCCTTTGGCAACTTCTGAAATAAATAAAATTCTTGAGTGGAGGAATGAATAGTCTTTAATTACGATAGCAGGGTAGGAAACCTGCCACCCCAGGGAATGTCCCTTCAGCAACTCATAGGAAAAGGATATTTTTAGGAGAAAAAAGGAAAGGAGGTAGTATGAGGTCGCAAGGCCTGGTCCTAAGACCCCCAGTCACCCTTGGCAATCCATTCAAGAATACTCACTCATTCTGATTAATTTACCCCTCATGATCTAACTCTCAATAAATCTCAGTGAAGAGGATAAGGACACTAGGAACTGAAATTCAGCTCAAGCTAGCTTCCTCTACCAGGTGAAATCTCAGGGTGGGCACTTAGCTCAATATTTTTCATGAAGCTTTTCATGCCTCCCTCCCTTACCCCCTATTCTCACCTGCCCCTGCTAGTTTACCCTATTTCAACACTACCTTGCATTCCTATATTTTGATATATGTTTGCATATGTGCATATTGTTTCACCTATCAGAGTGTAAGCTATTCAAGGCTAGGGATCTTTATCTCTGTATACCTAGTACATAGCATGTACCTGGCACATAAAATAAGGTAAATCAAGTCAATAAGCATTTATTAAGCACCTTTCTATGTGTCAGGCACTGTGCTAAGCACTGGGCATACAAAGAAAGACAAAAGTCAATCCTTGTTCTCAAAGAGCTCACATTCTAATGAGAAAGACAGCAAGCAAATACAAGCTATGGAAAGGATAGATTGAAGGTAATTTCAAAGGAAGGGTACTAAGATTAAAAGATTACTGGGAAGGGCTTCTTCTAGAAGGTGGGATTTTATATAGGACTTTAAGGAAGCCAAGAAAACCAGTAGGTAGGCCAGCAAGTAGAAATAAGGGAGAAAAGGATTTCAGACATGGGTTGTACGGTGGTTAGAGCTCTAGACTTGGAGTCAAGAAGACTTCAAATTCCCTCAGTTATGTGACTAGGTATGTGGCACTAGGCACTTAGTTTCTTTGCTTTAGTTGCCTTATGAGTAGAATAATAGCACCTATATCCCAGGATTGTTGTGAGGATAAAAAGAGAACATATTTCTAAAGCTCTTTGTGAACCTTAACTCTATAAATGCTAGCTATTGTTAATAATAATAATAATTAATAAGAAGAAGAGGAGGAGGAATAACAAGAAGAAAGAAGAAAGAGAAGAAGAAACAAGAAACAAGAAGAAGAAGAGAAGAAGAAGAAGAAGAAGAAGAAGAAGAAGAAGAAGAAGAAGAAGAAGAAGAAGAAGAAGAAGAAGAAGAAGAAGAAGAAGAAGAAGAAGAAGAAGAAGAAGAAACAGATTTGGGGGATGGAGTGTCTCATGAAAGGAATAGGACACATTTAATAAATAGATACTGAATAAGAACATGTTAGTTGAGTAATATCTAGGTGGACTGCTGGGAGAAAAACAATTATACTTTTAAGAACAGCCAGGCAGCAAATTAAACCCACAAGAGCTCTTGAATCTTTCCTATACACAGAAGTCAAAGAGAAATGAATTGACTTAGAAGGGGGGAGGGCTGAGCAGGCAGTTAAACATTTACCAGTACACATTCCGTTGTCTTCCCTTGGGTTTGTAGCTCTCTCTTCCCTGGTGGCTTGGGTTTGGGGGGAGTAGGGGTAGTGGTGGAAACAAAGGCTCGGTCTGACCCTATCTAATGTTATTAAATATCACACCACGATGAGAAGGCAGAAAATGAAGGGAGGGTTCTGAGGAGGATTGTGAGGAAAGGTTTGGCAGTTTTCTTCCCCAGACTCGTGTGTGGGGCTATGACATGAGTCTACCACTGTCACTCAGTAGCAGTTTTCATGAAGGATTTGGCAAGTGTTCCCAATTACCTCTCTTCTCAGTGTGAGGCAGTGTGAAAAATCTAGCTTGTCTGCTGGGTAGACAGTGTAAGTAGCAAACACATTTAAAGAATTATCCTCTGAAGCCAGAGGTTAATTGATTTTAGGAGCATATCAAGATGCTCAGTGGAGGAAGCAACTGGAGCATCATAAGGAGCATCATGAAGTAGCACATATGAATCCACACTCTAGTCCAATATGGGAAGTCCTTGGTTTTATATGTATATATGTATACATATATGTGTGTGTATATATATATATGTATATATACACATGTATATATATGTATGTATATATATTATATATGTGTATGTGTGTGTATATATGTATCTATATCTATCATCTCTCTCTTTCTCTCTCTCTAGCTGTCTCTTCTATTCAGTAGATTTTCAGGAGAGAGATCATAAATTCCAATGGCATCTTTTAAATTCTGCCCTGGATAACTGTGAGTATAGGTAGAAAATTGGTACAAAAGTCCCCCCACACACACACACACACACAATCTTTTAAAAGTTTATACATGCTGACGGGAACATAATCCCACTCTTTTAGTTTTCATTGTCTCCAGATAAAGGTGACCAGTTACACTACTGGATGCTTTAGGAGGTAGAGTGTTGGATCTGTACTCTAAAAGATCTGAGTTCAAATCCACCCTCAGATCCTTACTAGATATGTGACCTTAGGCAAATCACTTAACCTGACTCAGATTCTTCATCTATAAAACAGGTATGATATAATACCTATCTCGCAGGGTTGTTATGAAAATGAAATGAGATAATACTTGTAAAGGACTTTACAAACCTTAAAGCGTTATTTAGTGCACCCCCATGTCTTAGTGCAGTTTTGTGTTTTTTTTTAGTGAGACAATCGGGGTTAAGTGACTTGCCCAGGGTCACACAGCTAGTAAGTGTTAAGTGTCTGAGGCCAGATTTGAACTCGGGTACTCCTGACTCCAGGACTGGTACTCTATCCACTGCTGCACCTAGCTGCCCCTCTTAGTGCAGTTTTAAGCTTCAGAAGCTTAAAACTTTTCTTTAATAGTGAAAACTAGACTCTTCTAACACCTGCATAAATGCTAGCTATCATTTCCCCCCTTCTTATTAAAGGCATACTACTTCTAGCAGTGCTCCCAGGGAAGGACTAGGAAAGCTTGGTATCTTGGGGCATGCTTATCTTTGAGATATTGGCTTTGATATCTGACTTTTGATCTCTGCCCTTTTTAAATCTATGCCTACCCTGTCACTTATTGACCCACACTGTGCTCAGTAGAATGTGCTCAGGAAATGTATGCATTTAAATAAATGAAATTATAAAGGAATAAAATATAGTAGAAAGGACCCTGAGAAAGAAGCCAAGGAAACCTGGGTTCAAAATCTGGCTCTGACCCTGAATAATAGTGCAGCTAGGAACAAGCCACTTTACCTCTTTAGGTCTCAATTCCTTAAAAAATCTATTAAACAGAAGGGGTTGAGCTTCCTAACATCCTTTCCAGGCCAAACTAGCTATGTTATGTCAACTTTAAAAGAAGCCACATCTGAGAGACTCTGTGAAATTGTGAATTTGTTTTGTTTTGTTTTCATGTTTGAAAATAACCTTGCACAAACTCCACCCACTGGTGAGTCATTTTGTGATGACAATGACAAAATACCTGAGTGGAAGACCAGCAGATTTTCCATGAGCTGTTAAAGATTTCAATACACTCCCTTTCTGACAATTTATAAAGCTCTTTAGGATTGCATCTAAGTGAATCATAATAAGATATATCTTTAATGAAAATCAAAGTATGATGCTGTGGGATGAAACGCAGAATAATATTAGTGATAATCTTATTTGAAAGATCATGGAACACGAGAAGTTTCTTCAGTATTCAGCGGTTCAACTGGGAATTCTGGGTCCTGGAGTGAATGTTGATGTTTTACAAAAAAGTAAATGTCAAATGACAATGGAGGAAGGGAGGTGGAATCATACCTGGTGAATGACCTCATTCTTCAGGACACAAACTCTCATGGCAGCTAGATGGTATAGTGTAGTTGGGCAGGGAGTAAGGAAGAGCTAAGTTCACATTTAGCCTCAGACACTTACTAGACATGTGACCCTGGGCAAGGCACTTAACCTCTGTCTGCTTCAACTATTAAATGGAGATAATAATAGCAATACCTCCTAGGGTTGTTTTGAGGATCAAATGAAAGAATATTCATAAACCAGGCCCCTAATAAATACTTGTTTCCTCCTCTTTTCCTTTCTATCAAAAGAAGGCTCTAGGACACCATTGCTAGAGACCCCAAAAATCATTGCTACCAAGATGCATGCAAGCAGGTTGGGTCAAGTAAAGCACATCTGAGATTCAGAAAGGACCTGGATCTCCGGCATCTTCAGTAAAATGTATATCTCCAAATTCAGTGTTGTGACAGGGGAGCTACAACTAAGTGGAGCTGGTATAGGACAGAGGCTATATATACCATAGAAAGTCTGAACCTTGACTCCCTAATCCATGGAAAGAGGAGGTGATATTAGCCAGAGAATAGAGGGAGAGGGAGAGAGGAAGGCAGACCCAGAGAAAAGAGGGACATAGTTATCGGATCCTGGGAGTGACAGCCTGAGGATGGATGAAGAAACAGGGTGGGACTGGAAGTCAACCACAAATCATAAAGACGGTGGTTTTCCAACTACTGTGGGAGAGTATGTGCCCTCCCCATCCCTATAATTTAGGCATCCTGGGACAAACCACAGTCACCTCACCTTAGTTTCTTCTCTAGTAGCATTGGAGTAGGACAAATATTACCCATAATCAGAGAGAGAGAGAGAGAGAGAGAGAGAGAGAGAGAGAGAGAGAGAGAGAGAGAGAGAGAGAGAGAGAAGAGACAGAGAGACAGAGACAAAGACAGAGACAGACACAGAGACAGACAGACACAGAAACACAGAGACAGACAAAGAAAAAAGAGAGAGAATCAAAGGAAAGGGAAGTGAATGGAATCTGCAAATGATATGTCAATGAGCTTAACTTCAATTACTTTGAAAATTCTAGACCACATTAGAGACAGTTAGTGAAAGGAAGTAATGTCCATAAAGAAGCAGGGTGACATCATCAAGGCAAGGTCATGCCATGATAATCTTATTTCTCTTTTGACAGGATTACAAAATTGGTGGATCTGAAGACTGCTATAGACACAGTTCCCTTAGATTTCAACAAAACACTTGATAAAAGTATAATGTTATTCTTGCGCAGAAGATGGAGAGAGATGAGCTAGAGTATAGCATAATTAGATGTATTAAGAAACTGGTTGAATGGCCAAACTCCTAGTAGTCACTGATGATTAGATGTCCACTTGGAAGCAGATCTCCAAGGCAGTACCATAGGCATTCATGCCAGGTCCTGTGCTGTTTGACATTTTTATCAATGGCTTTACAGAGGAGACATAGCTAGGGAATAGCTAATTCAATGAATGACAGTCAGGATGAAAAAAAAAATGATGTTAACAGCCTAGAGCATTGAGCTGAGTCCATTTTGATGAAATTCAACAGAAATAAATATAAAGTCTTCCATTTAGGTTTAGTAAGTCAATTTCAGAAGCATAAAATGGGGGAGGTAGTTCATATAATACTAGCATTCCACATGAAAAAAATGATTTAGTGGGCTGCAGATATGAGTAACATTGAGATATGGTAGTCAATAAAGCTAGTGCCATGTTGGACTGTATTGAGGGGCATAACTTCCTTAAATAAGTGGTGATAATCCCTATGTACTATGTCCTGGTCAATTGAGCTCTACCCTTGGAATCTGCAGTTCACCAATTCAAGAAATATCACACAAGGATATTGATTGTGAGGCTCCAATGTAGATAAACCTCATGAGATAATATATGTAGGGTACTTAGTAAAGTATAAAAAGGCTATATAAATACAAAAGAGACACTATAAATGTGAGAGTGGGGTTTTGTTTGCTTAGAGGTTTAGGACAGATGCTTAATAAACGTTAGTTGATTGACTAAGAAGGTCAGACTGGCAGAGTGGACAGAGTGTTGCCTTTGGGGCCAGGAAGACCTGAGTTCTTTGCTTACCTCTGACACTTATTGAATTGTCTGGACAAAACATTTATCCTCTCAGTACTCATGACAAATATCTACAACTATAAATTGCAGGGGAGAGGGGAAAGTTTACCTGCATTAATAGAGGATGTTTCTTCATTGGAAGTCTCCTATACCAAAGAAATGAAAGATCCAGTTGCTCTTTACCCTTGGTAAATGTGAGCTGGCAGATGCTATTGGGGAAATGATGGTACTAATGCTGGGAATAAAAAAAGAAACTCTGGTTAGTATGGTGAAAGCCCTGATGATGGTCTCACTTTTCTGGTTTCCAGCTCTGCCCTTGGAATCTACAGTTCACCAATTCAAGGGATATCACATAATGCACTATAAAGCCCTATTCCTGGAGATCAGCTTTGCTTGGCTCTGTTCTATCTGCATGTGACAATTAGAGTACAAAACTGGCTCTCGTGGAAGGCTGACCAGACAGCAGCCCTCAAAATCCTCCCTCCTGCAGGAAACCTTCCCAGACACTTGGGTTGAGAGAAGGATTTTCACTTCCCATAAATCAAAGTCTAACAACTTCCTTTCCCCATGGGAACCATCAAACTTTGTTTTTATTCTTTTTTTTTAAAGGAAGAAAACCAAAAAAAAAAACCAACCCAAAAAAAAAAACCTTTTCACTTATTTCTCCTGTCTCTGTTAGTATTGAACTATTTATTGCTTTGTGGTGTGGGGTCATGTTGAAATGGGGGGGGCAGTCTTGAGAGCAAGAAATCTGTTGGGTCATCTCTGTGTGTTCTGTAGAGAGCCTAGAACATAAAAAGATTCATCCATTACTGTCCCCAATTCTCTGGAAGGAAGCTGTTTGCAGGAGACTACATTCCTTAGTTCTAATTTCTTAGGTACCTGATGCCCCTATTAACAGGATTATGAGGGTTATAAAATAACAAGAGATTAAAAGAAAAAAAAAGCTGTTACATACTTGGATTTGATTCTTTCTGTTGGTTGTAGGAGAGGATGGAATATTGTGACCCAGTCAGAATATCAAATATCACAAATTAAGTTTAGCAGGAATAAATGTAAAGTGTACCATTTGAGTAAAAAAAAAGTCACAAGTACAGAAAGGAAAAGACATGGTTAGGTAGTAGTTCATCCAAAAAAGATGTGGGAGTTTTAGTGGACTGCAAACTCAATAGGAGTCAACAAAGTGACACAATGTCCAACAAAAAATTATTAAATCTTAGACCATATTACTGCAGCTAGGTAGCACAGTGGATAAAGGACTGGACATGGAGTCAAAAAGACGAGTTCAAATCCAGCCTCAGACACTTCTCAGGAAAGTCACTTAACTTCTGTCTACCTCAGTTTCTTCACTTGTAGAATGTGAAAAATGAAAGCACCCATTTTACTCTATATTTGTGAAGTACTTAGCACAATGCCTGACACATAGTAGGAGCTTAATAAATACTTGTTTCCTTCCTTCCGTTCTTCTTGCCACCTTTTCTCCCTCCCTTCCTCCTTTCTTTCCCTCTTCCCTCATTTGCATCCTCTCTCCCTCTCTTCTCCTCCTCCCTCTTTCCCTTCCTCCTTTCCTTCCTTCCACATTAAGAAAAGTAGTGTCCAGAACCAGAGGCGCGATAGGCCCATTATAAACTACCAACCCTGAACATCTGCTGAATTGTGTTCAGCTCTGAGCATTAAACTTTAGGGGAGGTCATTGACAATGTAGAAAATGAAAGCGGAGGTCAGCCCTTTACGAGGCTGCAAAATCGTCTCACATGATTATTGCTTGAAGCGATTAAGATTGTTTGGTCTATTTAAAAGGACACTTGGGAATGGGGTGAGAACACATCTTCTATCTTGAAGTTTTTGAAGAGCTGCCTCTTGAAAGGGGGCGGGGGAGGGGGCTAAATTTGTTCTGCTTAGACCCAGAGGGGAGAAATAGAGACAAGGAGAACTTGGCAAAAGACAGATTTAGGTTTAATACAGGGAAAAATTTCCTATTCTTTAGAGTTACCCAAAAGTTGAAAAAGCTTCCTTTGGAGTTATTCGGGTCAAGTAAACAAGCATTGATTAAGTGCTTACACTGTGCTAAGCAGTGGAAATACAAAGAAAAGACAGTTTCTACTTCCAAGGAATTCAGTCTAACTGGAGAGACAACATTCAAACAACTACATAAAAACAAGTTATGTATGAGAAAATTAAGGGAATTGAAGGGATCAGGACAGCAAGTGGTTAATTGTGGAATTGAGTGAACCACAATGATTCCAACTTGTTCCTCAATTCTGGAGCTACCTCAGTTCCCCTTCTATTCAATTACAGGTTTAGTCCAACTTCTGTCTTGTGAGAAAAATGTATTCAGTTGTGAGAATTGGGAGAAAATCTAATTGTATTGTTTGAACCTGACTTTGCATGACTGGGAAACGGGAATACCTCAATCTGCTACTTAGAGACCCTTAACCTAGGTTATACTGACCAGAAACTTAGATCCAAACATTAATAATGCAAGGTGTTTTCCCACAGTTGTACATCTCAAGGAATGCATATGTCTTATCTGAAAATTGGCCCCATGATGAACAATAAGTTATTATTTCCAGTTCCCATTAATTGTTTACAGACACTTTGGGGGAGTGGGGCACCTCTCTTTCTGATTTCAGGAAATTGCACATGTTCATTCTCCCGCTGCCAGCTTGGAAAGTCCCTGATCTTTCCTCTAATTAGAAATCAGATTACCTAATATTGTATTGGTTCCTTTTAATTATTTGTCCTTATTTAATTGTTTTTAATGTGTAAAGGTCTATCTCCTCTCATATTTGGAAAACAGGCCTAAACTGAGGCGGTCTGGTCCTGGTTGGTTGAACAATTGGCATTCATTATTTAATAAATCAATGTGCCTTGGAAGATCGAACCTTTGTTTCCTTGGTCATTTCATCATTTCACTACTTATACAAAATAAATTAGTGATAATCAATAGAAGGGAAATGCTAGCATTTAGGGAGAAGCAGGAAAGGTTTTGTGTAGAAGGTAAGATTTTAGTTGGTACTTAAAGGAAACCAAGGAAAACAAAAGGAAAACAAAGATAAGGAGAGAGAATTCCAGGCATGGAGGATAGCCAGTGAATTCCTCCTCACTTAAGCAAAAACTAGAAGACTACTTGTCTGGGATGTTGGAGAAATTCTTGTTTAGGTATAGGTTGCACCAGACGACTTCAAGTCCCGTCCAATCTCAGGAGTCTAGGATTCTGTGGCCACACTTGTGCCAAGTCCTTTCTCCTGTGCTCTGAGTTGCACCTCCATTAAAACCACAATAACTTTTTTTTTTTTTTTGTGAGGCAATTGGGGTTAAGTGACTTGCCCAGGGTCACACAGCTAGTAAGTGTTAAATGTCTGAGGCTGGATTTGAACTCAGGTACTCCTGACTCCAGGGCTGGTGCTCTATCCACTGCGCCATCTAGCTGCCCCCACAATAACTTTTAAGAATGATAATATGAAAGCTGAACCTCAATGGTCCCCTGGGAGAGTTGAGTCATCTCTAATGCTTCTTCTACTCCGGAATGCCTCATCCTGAGGAGGTGAGTCAGCTATGCTGACTCTGTTGAGAAGAAAATGCATCCCTGGGGTATAGTGAATCAGGGAACCGGGAAATCTGGTCTCTTCTTCAACAAAGTGAAAGGAAATAGTACTGCTACCTTCCAAATACATTTCTCAAGCTATTGACTTTTTGTGGCTTCTTTTTTCTTTTATAGCTATCTTTGAAAATCATTTTATCCTTACTGGAATCAAAATAATAGGAAAATGAGGGCAGGGGTTGGTTATTATCTGAAATAGGATGCACAGCTTTAGAAATGGAATGTACATGTGTGGCCTTGGACAAGTCACCTAACCTCTGTAGTCCTCAGGTTCCTCACTCTTTAAATGAAGGTGTCAGACTACATGGCCTCAGATGTATTTTCCAGCTTAAATCCCATACTCTCATATTATAGATATATTTTTTTTGGATTTTTTTTGGTAGGGCAATGAAGGTTAAGTAACTTGCCCAGGGTCACACAGCTAGTGTCAAGTGTCTGAGGCTGGATTTGAACTCAGGTCCTCCTGAATTCAGGGCCAGTGCTTTATCCACTGTACCACCTAGCTGCCCCCATACTCTCATATTATAGGTAAGGAGTCTGAAGTCCAGAGGGATTTAGACACTTGCCCAAGATTACAGAGACGGTTTAATGGCAGAGTCAGAATTTAAACCCAAATCAGAAGATCTGGCATCCTTTCCACATCCCTCTCAATAGAAATCAGCAGGTAAGAGAATAGACATTTCAAAATGAAATTCCTTGTAATTATGATGATCTCCAAATAAAACAAACAAATATCTTAGGGTCATATTTTTTAAAAATTAATAAAGTATTTTATTTTTTTCCCGTTACATGTAAAGATATTTCTCAACTTTTGTTTATACAAGCTTTACAATTTTAGATTTTTCTCACTCCCTCCCCTCTCTCCCCCCTCCCCTAGACAGCAGGTAATCTGATATAGGTTTTATATATATATATATATGTGTGTGTGTGTGTGTGTGTGTATATATATACACACACGCATAATAACATTAATCCTATTTCTGCATTAGTCATGTTATAAGAGAAAAAGTCAGAGCAATGATGCAAAACCTCAAAATAGAAAAAAACAACAACACCAAAAACAAAAGAAATAGTATGATTCATTCAGCATCTATACTCCACAGTTCTTTTTTTTTTTCCCTCGGATTTGGAGATCCTCTTCTATCATGAGTTTCCTGTAACTCTTCTGTACCATTGCATTGGTGAGAAGAATATAGTCCATCACAGTAGATCAACATTCAATGTTGATGATACTGTGTATAATATACTTCTGGTTCTGCTCATCTCATTCAACATCAGCCCACCCAAGACCCTCCAGGTTTCTCTGAACTCCTCCTGCTCATTGTTTCTTACAGCACAATACTATTCCATTGTATTCATATACCACAACTTGTCCAGACATTCCCCAATTGATGGGCACCCCCTCAACTTCCAATTTTAGGGTCATATTTAAGGTGAATCACCAGTTGGAGGCAGTCAAGTACTATTCACAGAATGTGGTCCTCCTATGCTCTAAAAATGATGAGCAAGTGCACAAGAGAGGTTATCTCCCTCAGGCTGGGGGAATGGTTTTCTTACATATGAGAAGTTCTGGGTCGACCAGGCTTTTAGCATTTTTGTGTAATTCCATGTAATCCTATTTGGAACTTGCTTTATAGTGACCATATATCTGGTGCTTAGAAAAGCTAGGTGGTGCAGTGGATAGAGCACTGGATTTGGAATCAGTAAGACCCTTCCTGAGTTTAAATCAGGCCTCAGATATTGACTAGCTGTGTGACCCTGGGCAAGTCATTTCACCCTGTTTGCCTCAGTTTTCTCATCTGCAAAATGATCTACTGAAGGAAATGGCAAATGACTCCAGTGTCTTTGCCAAGAAAACCCCAAATTGGGTCATGGAGAGTCAGACACAACCAAAAGAGCTGAACAATCATGTATGCTATGCATAGGGAAGGGATTAGAAGAGGAAAGCATAGAATACCCTAGCCATTTGTCCCTAAATTAAATTGTACACGGAAAGAACTATTACAGAGCCTAAAGGTTTTCCAGTCTTCCAATGTGGAATACAGCAGTCAGGTCTGAGTTTAAGAGAGCCACTGATAGGGGCAGCTAGGTGGCGCAGTGGATAAGGCACTAGCCTTGGATTCAGGAGGACCTGAGTTCAAACCCAGCCTCAGACTCTTACTAGCTGTGTGACCCTGGGCAAGTCACTTAAAAACCCCATTGCCCAAAAAAAAAAAAAGCCAAAAAGAAAAAAAAAAGAGAGAGCCACTGATATATTCTTTGTGAGGTATTGAGTAGGTCTTTTACAAATCAGTATCTTTCTCACTGCCTCTCAAAGGGTTTAGCAGTCAGCTATTAGAAATTCTTCCTTTTGGGGGGCAGCTAGGTGGCACAATGGATAAAGCACTGACCCTGGATTCAGGAGGATCTAAGTTCAAATCCGGCATCAGAAACTTCACACTTACTAGCTATGTGACCACGGGCAAGTCACTTAACCCTTATTGCCCCACAAAAAAACAAACAAACAAAACAAAACAAAAAACAAAGAAATTCTTCTTTTTAATTGAAAACTGAAGGAATTCCCATCTGAATTCCCATTCCCATGGCTGAACAAGTTGTGATATATGATTTTGATTGAATATTGTTGTGCTATATGATAAGCAGGGTGGTTTCAGAAAAAGTTGGGAAAAGTTAAATGAACTGATGCAAAGTAAAGTGAGCAGAACTAGGAAAATATTGGACACAGTAACAGCAATATTGTAACAATGATTAGTTGTGAATGACTTAGCTACTCTGGCCAATATAACGACGACCCAAGACAACTCCAAAGGACTTATGGTGAAAAATGCTATCTACATTTTGAAAGAGAAAAGATGAAGTCTTGATACAGACTGAAACATATTTTTTTTCTCTTTATTTTTCTTGACATTTTGGGAACATGGATAATGTGGAAAATGTTTTGTATGATTTCTTATAACTGATATCACATCACTTATTTTCTAAATAGGTGGGGGAGAAGTGGAAAGGAGGGAGAGAATTTGGAACTCAAAAAATTTTAAATGAATATTAAAAAGAAATGAATATTTTCAAAATAAAGAAATTATTTTTCTTGAGTCTTGAAGGATATTCTATTTTTTGGAGTAACTACTAAGAAATACCATTGTCCTTAGATGTGATCTTCCTTGGTCTCAGTTTCCACTTTTTTTAAGATAAAGGATTTAGACTATATGATATCTCAGATTTTTTCCAGTTCTAGACTTATGATCCTAAAGCCTAATATTAAATAGGATGTATATATGTAGGAGGTTGGGGTGGGACAGAAGACTAAAAGCAAGAGAGAAAAAAGAAAAAGAGAAGTCTATTTTGTGAGAAAATTACCAAAAGGACAACTAGCAAAGTAGCAAAGGTGAAATTGTCTACCTGAGAGGTTTAACAAGGCAGAGATAAACAGTACTGTCCTTCTTTGCATCTTGACCCAAAGCTGGAACAGCCAAGTGAGTTATCAGAATTGTTACCTCTATCATTTATTTAAAAAGAAAGTATTAGAAATTGGAAAAGGGTGGAATATGAATGGAAAAGAGATGATAAGCAAAGAGACAGAGATGGTGAAAGTCAGAATGAATGGAAAAATATAACGAAGCATTCCCCTTCTTCCCTTATTTCATTTTATATTGACATATGTTATACTAAGTTGAAGCACAGATGAGCCCAAGAAAGGTATTTTTCCAAGGAGTTGTGCAGAGATGAATAAATGCTGCCCTCTTGTGGAGCTTTGGTAGATATAAAAAGAATGACCAGTTTATCAGAGTCAATTTTTTTTTTTTAAGTTTTGAGTTGACCAGGACCTTATAAATGATGGAATGCAATCCCCTCATTTTTTAAACAAGCAAATTGAGGTATAAAAAAGGAATGGTTTTTTCAGAGTCAATCTAACTAGTTAGTGGCAAAACTGTGTCCTGAAGGAATATATTCTCTACTTCTAAGATTACTTCAAATTGGAAGACAGAATGTATACAATTAGACTCTTCAACACTTTGATGCATCTCTCTGTGATTTTTGTCTGTGTGGATATTTTGGTCAGTGGTACAAATCACAAGCTGTGTGAGCCTTTTAAGGCAGGCAGCTAAGTTGTGCAATCCATAGAACACTAGTTCTAGAGTCAGGATAGACCCGAGTTCAAAACCAGCCTCTGACATTTATTGTGTGCCTCAGTTTTAATCTCTGGAAAATAGAGATAATAAAAGCACCTACCTCCCAGAGTTTTTGTGAGGTATTTGTGAAGCACTTAGCAGAGTACTTGGCACATAGTGGGTGCTTAATAAATTCTTGTTCCCTTCCCCTTCCTTCCCATCCCTGTATGACTCATTTCCACAACCTCTTATAAATTTGCCATAAAGCAGAGATTCTTAACCTGGGGTCCATTAACTTTTTTTTTTTGAAACTTTGCTAACTGTAATTCAAAAGAAGTTTTCCTTTGTTATCTTATATATTTTATGCATTTCAAAACATTATTTTGAGAAGGGGCCCATAGGCTCTACCAGATTGTGACAGGAATCCATGAGGTAGAAAAAGGTCAAGAACCCCAATCACAGATGATGTGCCCGAAGCACTAGGGGCATTTCTTCACGGGCTTTTAATATCTCAAATATGTCAGTATAGGACTTGGGCCATCTCTCTGTGATCTTTCATGCTATATCACCAGCTCACTTCAATTGCTGACCAAATATTCCTTATATATCTTTTGCCCTGTTTCTTACGCATAGTTCAACATTAGAAATATGCTCCCACCTATTTATATGCACCATGCATCTCTATTGATTAGTCATGACATTGATTGTTCAGAGAGGATGGGGTTCCATAGTTCACAACCAAATAGCATCACTAGAAGAATAGTGATATTCAAAAAGATGGGTTTTTGTGTCAAGGAATAGCTTGAGATATTTGAAAGCTTTTCTTCATATCCTAAATGAAGTGGAGACCATTATTTTCCTCCTATTCAATTCTGGTCCCAGCTCATTGTTCATCTGGAGTGCTTATTGAAGATATCAATCAAAAGGCATATGTTAAATGCCTCCACTGTGCTAAAGGTGATGACACAAGAAAAAAAAAGAAGCAGTGCCTGCTCTCACAGAGCATATATCCTATGGAGGGATACAACATGCTCATAAATAAGTACTAGCAACAGGGAGGCCCGAGAAATAACTTTATATAGAAATTGACCTTCTAAAGAGAAAGACTCTGTACCGATGGAACATTCAATGAGCTACCCATCCAGCTGTCTGTGATAGTGTGGGCCATAGGCATTTTTCCTCCACTTGGGTTATCTTGTGTAGATTGTTGCAACTATTTTTTTTGTATGACTATGAATCTCACTAAGGAGACCCTGTAGTATTCTGTAGGTTTGATGCAATCTTCATGGTCTCATTTGTGAATTGGACTTCACCTACAAGTAATCACACTTATGCTTTGATTCTGTTCTGGACATATCTTCCATGAGAATGGTGAATGCTTTGAAATATGTCTCCCAGTTTCATTTTTTTGCTTAGTATTAATAATCAGAAGATAATTGAACATGTTTTTTTTTCTTTGTGGTTAAATCTTTCAAGTAATTTTATATGATCTCAACATTCCCATAGGAGACAATTTGTTAGAAGAATACCTTTTTAAACTTGTATTTTGCTGTAGACAGTTTGGAGGGTGAATGAACATCAAAAGGAAATCCAATTAATTCTTGTAATCTTAAACCTTTCAGTTAATTTTGTAACTTTGAAGATGTTTTCTTTTGCAGATAATAATCTTCAAAAGCCTGCCTCTCCCTTCTCATATTTCCATTACCCTTGATACATATATAAGCCATTCTCATGAAGATTGTATATAAATTAAAATGTAGGCATTTGCATTAGTAGCTGCTACACAATTTTTTCGCCATGATTTCTTATACAAAGTCCTACTCTAATGCAATTTTGGGTCATAGAGGTGACCCTGGGTTCTCAGAAGCTATGCGAGTGAAACACAAGCTCTCACAGGATCCACCATCTTGGAAATATTGAAGATAGGATCTCAGTAATAGGTTATGTCTGTTATTTGTGGACTGGTCCACGTAAGTATAGAGAAGCTTATCAGCAGGACACTAGACACTTGATGATAAACTCTATGACAATGGCATTTCATGAAACAATGAAAAATATAAAATAGTATTCAGTCTTGTGTGTTCACTTCTGCCCATACATTGACAGTGGTTCAGTGTTAGGAAAGGATATAGACATAACAAGAATCACCTGACTATTAGAGCATTCATAAATATTAATTTAATTGTTGATACTTTAAGTGTATAATCTTTTTCCAGTAGTCAATCATCCAATAAACATTTATTAAATGCCTATTATGTATTAAGTGCTAGTGATACAAAAAAAGGAAACATAGAAGATGGTCCCTGCTTTCAACGAGCTCATAGTCTAATGGAGGAGACCACATTTAAATAACTATGTACAAAAAAGATACACAAAAAATATTGGATATAATCAATAGAAGGAAAGCACCAATATTGAGGGTGGTTGGGAAAAACTTCTCACAAAAGGCAAAATTCTAGTTAGGACTTTTAAGAAACTAGGGAGGGTGGGAGATGAAGATGATGAGGTAGAGAATTGCAGGCATAGGATATTGTCAGTGAAAATGCCTGGAGTCATTCCAGAGAATGGATATACTACTGGAAGAACTGAATGATATCAATCCTGACATGCTGTAGAAGAAGGGGAAAAACTAAATGAGGATGCAGCTAAGTTGAAAAATGACTCACAGAATCTTCTTGGGAAGACAAATAAAGGATGTGACATTTGCTTTTATTGCTTATCTAAAGATTATCAGAAACATTTCATGGAATATTTGGTCATCTTTTAAAAAATTAATGATGGGGGGGGGCAGGTAGGTGGCACAGTGGATAAAGCACCAGCCTTGGAGTCAGGAGGACCTGAATTCAAATCTGGCCTCAGACACTTGACACTTACTAGCTGTGTGACCCTTGGCAAGTCACTTGACCCTCATTGCCCTTCCAAAAAAAATATATATTCATTATAAGTATTTGGGAAAAAAAAAACGCTACCTTGATGATCACAGATTTAGAGCAAGCTGATAGTAGCAAGAATAATCCTGGTAATGAATATAAACTCAATTGTAAAATCTTATGGTGGAGGCTAGTAGAAGGCCATAAGTCAAATGGTTGCATTTAACAGTAAGACCAGCAGAAAAAATAACAAACCGAGTTTACAGAAAGCTTACTGAGAGTACGTCACAAGATCATGAAAGCTTTAAAGATAAAACTGGAAGAACAACATATAGATAAAAAAGGAGGGGGGGAATCTATCGGGATTTCTATAACTATTTTATTCATCAATGATGAAGGACATACCTCTTTCACACTACAATATCACTGACCTGATAAATTTAATAAAGAATTAAAAAAGGAAATAAAGAAAATGAAGATGGGAAAGACAGGTACACTGGACGAAATACATGCAGAATTGGCCCACGGTTGTAGACAAAGCAATTTTGAGTGGATTTATTGATTCTTAATATAAATGAAAGAGGGGATAATGTACGATGTTTTAAAAAAATCTTTATTGGAGGCAGCTAGGTGGTACAGTGGATAAAGCACCAGCCCTGGATTCAGGAGGACCTGAGTTCAAATCCAGCCTCAGACACTTGACACTTAATAGATGTGTGACCCTGGGCAAGTCACTTAACCCTCATTGCCCCACCAAGAAAACAACAACACACCTTTATTACTCACCTATCACAATCAAGAGAATATTAACAACTACTGACCTACATTCCTATTTTTCCATCTATATGAAATCTTCATGAGAACAATTTCGATTGTACTAAAATTATCCTTCATGAATGCTTAAGAAGGAAATAGCTAGTTTTCATAAATAATATTGTAAAGCAAATCACATCTTTTTTTACAGTCCTCCGAAAATTCCCAAACCATGCTGAGTATACCCCAGCCATCATTGTCACTCTGCTTCCCCCTTACTCTGGCCAGAACTTTGGACTCCGACTTGGGTCACCAGGCTTTGAGAAATGAGCATTTGTTTTATCTTGCCTGGAACCAAACTCTCACATCACTTCTTAGTCATCATTTCCAAACCATGTTACTTTGCATGTACTATCCTTCTGTACCCCTACCCTCACACGCATAGACCTTGTTGCTCTCCAGCTCCTCTGTATAACTTATCTTCTCCCATTAATCCCATTAATATTAATAAGCATCTCAAAAGACAAAGTGTGTCTTGTTTGCTTCTAGATCTCTAGCACTTAGCACAGTGCCTAGCATATAGTAAACAACAAATGTTCTGTCTGTCTGTTTCTCATCTGTCTGTCTGTCTATATGTCCGTCCATCTATCTAAAAGGCATAAGGAATGCAAAATTTATTATGATTTGATGACTGCAAAAAAGCATTTGATTCCATAAAGTGAAGCACTGTCTCAAATGGCCTCATCACCAACAAAGTCTCCTGCTGAAATTATAACAGAGATAATTTTGATACTCCTGTGATTATTAATATAACAACAGCTTCAGTAGCATATGCCACAAAGACCATATCTTACCTCCTGCCAACCCTGACCAGAGCTCTGGACTCTGATGTGGGCCATCTGGCTCTGATAAGTAAGCTTTTGTCTTATCTCGCCTGGAACCAAACTCTCACATCACTTCCTGGCCACCATTTGCAAACCATCTTACTTTGCATGTACTATCCATTCCCCTCCAACCCCAACTCCATACCATATTGCTTCTTTAAGGAATAAAATTTTGGATTTAAATAAGGGAGCACTGTGAAAGGTCACAAACCTTACTCTTTCCTCCTCATTCATTCCTCCAGACCCATCTGGGACCAATGGCAGGATGCTTAAAAAGGATGATTGGAGATGGCCCTGGATATTTAAGGAAATTGGGGTTAAGTGACTTGCTCAGGGTCATACAGCTAGTAAATATCTGAGGTGAGATTTGAACTCAGGTCCTCTTGACTCCAGGGCCAGTTCTCTATCCCCTGCACTAGCTAGTTGCATTAAAGCTAAAGAAGGACTGATGTACAAAGGAGAGGATAAAGAGTACTTTCCCATGAAAACTGTTTTAACCCTTTCTCTTGTGAAGAAATTTGAAGAGATTCCTGAGAAAAGACTGTAATTAATATTTTAAGAGAACTGAATGGTGGGACTCTTTCTAGAATTGTGGAAATGTGATTGTGATTGTGAAATGTGACTCAGGCTTTGATTTTTCACACAGGTGATACATTGTTTAAAAAATGTCACAAAGCTTGACAAGTTATGGATGGCTTGCCATCTGCACCTTTGGAATGAGCAACTACACTGGACCATAAAGTCATAGCATCAAAAATTCAGAGCTGGGAAATATCTTAGAGGACATTTGTCTGACTGTACCCTTACAAGAAACTGAGGTTAACACATCTTTGTATTTCAATGTTGAAGTATCAATCCTTTCCATTCTTTTAGTATATGTATATACCTCATTTAGGTATCTTGAAATTCTACCCCTTAGTGCCGTCAGATGGAAATTTAAATATATATGTACATATAAATATATATGTGTATATTAAATATGAATGTGATAATATATAATATCCATAATATTAATATAACATTATTATTAAATATATAATATTAAAATATGAGTATAATGAAAGTCCAGCTTCTAATCATAATGTCATGTTCTTAAGTGTCTTAACTTCCTCACATACAGACAGAGGTATTACATCCCAAATGTAGTTCTAATCTCATCAGAGATGAACTATACAGATTGATATGGCAACATTGTAAATTTTGCTCCATTTTATAGCTGTTTGTCATCCTTCCAGTTTCATCAATAAATTCTATTTAAAAAAAATTATAGACGAATCTTGTTTACAACAAAATTGCTTACTGTAAACATACTGCTTTTAAAAAATGCAGTCTGATATAGCAACTGACTGACCACAATATGTAACATCCTATATCTCTAGTTCAACACTTATTTATACAGAGGAAGGAAGTATTCCAACATCAGTCATCTGGAACAAATATAATTTACTATGTTTTATCTGAATTCTGTTGTCTTTTGGTTTTGTCTTCATTTACATTACTCCAATGTAACATACATTATTGTAGTCTTAATTTACATAATTATAGTCATTTTGTATATTGTTCTCCTGGTTCTGTTTACATTATCCTGTGTGAATTCATACAAATGCTCCCATGACTTTTTGGAATTCCTCATATGTAGTTTTATTGCAACCATATACCATAGTTTGTTCAGCTACTCCCCAATTGATTGCCATACATACTTTGTGTCTAGCTTTTTTGCTACTATGAAGATTGCTCCTATGAGTATTTTGGAAAATAAAAGGCCTTTCTTTCTGACACCGATCTCCTTGCATTACATACCCAGTAGCAGGATCATTGTATCAAAACAGTTTGAATGGCTTGGTAAATTTTTTTTAACCTACCACTAAGTTATTTTATAGATTGGTTGGATCAATTCATAGCTCCACTAATAAAGGATTATTTGGCCTAAATTCTCACAATTATTCCCAAAGTGACTATTTTCATTTTTTCACATGTTTCCTAATTTACAGGAGGTACGGTGATACATTGGAGATGCTTTAATTTGCATTGCTCTAACAAGTGATTTGGAAAATCTTTTATAAGGTCATTGATAGCTTGCATTTTTTTCTGGAAACCATTTCCTCATATCCTTTGACCATTTGTCTATTCATCATAATTTTTTCTAAATAGTATGCTGACTTGGTTTAGAATATCTTGTTAAGTTCTTGGAAAATATTCTTTTGCCAATTTATCAGAATCCGTGTTTCCTTTCAAGGATCAGCCCAGAAACCACTTCCTTTGTGAGACTTGTTTGATCCTTTTCTCCCTCCTTATATTATCAAATTTCTTTATCATTGTATGGCTACATCATCCAAGTAAATTACAATCTCCTTTAGGACAAGGACAGTTATATCTTTTTACTTTGAATCTTCAGTCCTTAGCTCAGTGTTTTCCAAATCGTAGGTGTTTAATAAATATTGGTGGGACTGACTTGAATCCTTCATCTACTGTTAGCAGATAATGCACATGCTGCAATGACCTTTTGGCATGTTCTTATCATGAACACAAGGCAAAATAGAGTTACTGTCCCATGAAATGTTTTTTTTTCCTTGCCTTCATCTAAGCCAGAGATCAGCAAACTATGGCCCATGGGCCAAATTTGACCCAGTGTATATTTTTGTATGACTCACAAGCCAAGAATGGCTTAAAATATAAAACCTCTTTTTAGCCCTCCCTCAGGCTGTACAAAAGTAGACCATTGGTTTGATTTGGCTCATGGGCATTGATTTGCTAGCCTATGAGATAAACAATGAAACCAATTCTATCAAGTCCCTTATTTGCTTTTTTAAGGAGAATACAATAAAACAATAATATTTATATAGCCAGGCACTATGTTAAATGTGCACCTGATACTATGCTAAATGCTTTATCTCATTTGATCCTCACAACTCTGGAAAGTAGGTGCTATTATTATTCCCATTTTACAGATGAGGAAACTGAGGCAAACACAGGTGGCTTGTCCAGGATCACACAGCTAGTAAGTGTCTGAGGCTGGATTTGAACTTCAGGTCTTCCTGACTCCAGACCCAGGATTCTATCCACTGAGCCACCTACCTGTGAACCGTTCTTCCATTTAGCTGAAATTAATTTATGTCTTCAGGTTTCATTTATTGCAAGAATGCTAAAATTGATGTAACTGGGTATCTCTGGTATGCTATCAACTTGATGGTCATTGGCAAAAGATCTCATACTTAGAGTAAAAAAGAGTCAAAATCATGTCCTTTTCCAGCATTCTGCTGTAATCACTGAAGAAAGAGATGAATGCATAGCACCTAAGGCCATTTTGTCCTGTTCTCCACCTCTTTCCCTCCTCCTTACTTCATCAGTTACCTTACTTAGCCAAAGAATTAATTACCTAGTGATCATCCAGGTGGTATCCAGCCTTTGTGTTCTTAGCTAGGCTGGTCCTTGGATAATAGGTTCAGTGTGTCACCATGACAATATTCATGGGCTTTCCAGCTTCAGAGAAACTGACAAAGTCTTTATTTTTTCTGGCTTAGTCTTCAAGGGCCCAGGCTCATATACATGTCAAGATAAGGCTTAATTATAGGAATTTTACAGATCTTTGTAATGACAAGGAGAGAGACACTGCAGTTAGTCTTGGAGTGAGTGAGGAGAGCCCTGGGTTCAAATCTTACCCATGACATTTAATAGCTTTGTGATCACTGACAAATCACTTAATCTCTTCAAAGGCCCATCTATCAAATGGAGAAACTAACTTTTGTAGTACCAAACTCACAAGTTAGTTGTGAGAACATAATACAACTATGTCTGTGAGAATGCTTTGCAAACTGAAAAGGTATTATTACTGTTGTTGTTATTGTTATTATTATAGACAGGTGGTGATGAAATACACACGGAACTTAGCACCTGACATTTGAACCAGTGAGCCCCAGGCTGTTCTACGAGCAAGCACAGAAACCCTAATTAGAGATGCTTCCTGAGTATAGAACAACTTGCAGCTGCTAATTAGACACCTGCTATAAATGTCATTCAGAATGGCCTGGGGATAGACATAGTCTCAGGAGAAACAGAATTGATTACTGGGAACCTTACCCTCTTAGTGACAAAAGTTCCACGCTATAAAGCCAAAGGCTCTTCAGAGAATTCCAAGTCCTGAACAGCAGGTCCATCAGTGGCATCAGTAATAAGGTAATGAGGAATGGCAGTGGGAAGTCTGAACTGTCATCAACTGATAAGATTCACCAGAGGGCGCCTGCGGGGCTCTGAGAGCTCACCTTCCTTTGCATTTGTCTGCTACCCCTGGATAAAATGGGGATTCTCTGTTTTTGCCACGGGGTATGTTCTTGCCACAGGATAAGGTCAGACGCCCAGCATGTTTCTGTGTCAAAACCATTTTAACTATAGTTGAAACAGTGGAGTTTGAAATTTCCTGAAATTAAGGTTATAACACTTCCAATAAGAAATGAATGGCATATATCTATTTATCATCTATCCATCCATCCATCTGTCTATCATCTATCTATCTATCTATCTATCTATCTATCTATCTATCTGTCTGTCTATCATCTATTTTCTCTCTATCATATATCTCTCATATTACACAGATGCATAGAGATATGCATGCACACAAGTGTATGTGTGTGTGTGTATATATATATATATATATATATATATGTATGTGTGTGTTAATGTATGTGTTTGTATGGTTGGGTGCTTTAAGATTTGCAGAGCAATTTACATCTATTATCTCATAAGAACCATACAACAACCCTTTGAGGTATTTACTATAGGCATTATTATCTTCATTTTACAGGAGAGGCAACTGAGGCCCAAAGACATTAAGAAGTTGGCTCATGGTCACACAGCTAGCAAATGTCCATCCAGTGGAATTTCACTCTAATTCATATGTGACACCAAGTACAGAACTTTAATAATTATGACACAATGGCAGATAAGAGAAAAATATTCCCTTAGGGAAAAGTGATTTCAAGGGGGAAACATCAAGGAATGCTCTTTGAAAAAGTCAAGTTTGGGTCGTTTTGAAGGGCAATTAAACGGGCCAAGTACTGAAAGATTAGAAATGTTATCTGACTTCATCAATGTGAGATATCTATTTGCTGTCACAGAAGTCCTGCCTCTTCCATAAAGCTTTCCCCAACCACTTTCCTTCATCAGTCCCTTTCCTGAACTCCCATGTCACCTGCTGTACTTTATGCCACTCATTTTGGGCACTCAATTATATGTGTTGCATTGTTTGTTACCTCTTTCTTTTTTATATGCCTTGTTTCTCCCATCAAGCTGTAAACGCTGAAATGCAGAATTGGATTCTATGTGATCAGCACAAGATAATAAAGTTACTGGGACAAAAGCAAGATATAAGGAAAAATCCCACTGCCCTAAGAGCCAGGAGAGTTGAATTTTTGTCCTCTATCACTAGCTCCCAGGACTTTGCAGTGGAAATTATGCTGGATTTGGAATGGAGGATATGGATTTAAATCCTGGTACTATATGACCTTGGGCAAGTAATTTCATGTTTCTTGGCCTGAGGTTTTTTGTTTCTTTGTTTTATTTCTTGATTTGTTTTGGGAGGGGGGAGTGGGCAATGAGGGTTAAGTGACTTCCCCAGGGTCACACAGCTAGTAAGTGTTAAGTGTCTGAGGCCAGCTTTGAATTCAGGTCCTCCTGAATTCAGGGCCAGTGCTTTCTCCACTGCGCCACCTAGCTGCCCTTCCTTGATTTGTTTATAAATAAGCAGGGGGCAGGGTTGGACTGAATGACTGCAAAAGACCCACCCAACTCTAAAATCTATAAGGTAACTTTCAATTCTAAGTCTTTGATGATCCTGGATGATATTGTTAGAAATCTTGTCTAAGCAACCCTGTCTTTTGCCTCTTTTTGTATTCCCAGCATTTATCACAGTTTCTGATACATAGTAAGTGCTAAATAAATGTTTATTGATTGATTTATTGTTTATTTTGTGACTTGAGGAAACACTGTTGATTCTGGAACTGACAGAGAACAACTGGGATTTATTGAGTGGGGTGGGGGGTAAGGGAAAGGGCAGGAGGGGGTGGTTATGGCTGTGTATGATATAGTCAGACCTGTGCCTTAGAAAGATAACTTTGGAAGCTTAGTGGAGGATGGACTGGAGTGGGGAGAGACTTGGGACAAGGAGATCAATGGATAGGCTATTGCAGTAATCCATGGGTGAGGTGATAAGGGCCCACACCAGCGTGGTGGTAGTGTTAGAGGAGAGAAGGGGCCATATTTGAGAGATGTTATGAAGGTAAAAACAAAAGGACTTGACCACTGATTAGATAAGGGGGTAGGAGAAAGGGAAGAATCAAGGATGATAAGTAGGTTGCAAGTCTGGGTGACTGAGAGGATGATGATAGCCTCAACAATGATAGGAAAGTAAGAAGAGGGGAAGGGGGGCAGCTAGGTGGTGAAATGGATAGAGCACTAGCCCTGGATTCTGGAGGACCTGAGTTCAAATCCGCCTCAAACACTTGACACTTACTAGCTGTGTGACCCTGGGCAAGTCACTTACAAAAAAAAAAAAAGAAGAAGAGGGGAAGGTTTGGAGTATGTATAATGAACTCAGTTTGGAGATGCTGAGTTTAAAATGTCTATAGGGCATCCAGTTGGAGATGTCTAAAAGGCAGGTGGTGATTTAGACTAGACATCAAGAAAGAGGTTAGTGCTGGATAAGAGTCATCTGGATAGAGATGATTGTCAAATTTGAAAGGGTCCCCTGAACTTCTTTTTTTTTTTCTTCTTTTTTTAATATAAACCTATAATTCTTTTTCTGGTAAATTAAAAAAATTAAACTTGAATACAAAATGAGAAAAGGGAAAAAAAAGTCATGTACACAGCAGAACATAGGAGAGGAATCAATATAAAACAATACACTTCCATTTTAAGAAAACTTATATAATTAATACTACACATTGCTTTCAAATCTCCCCCGGCCTTTCTTTGCTTCCTTGTTAGTTTTTTGTTCTTTGTTGTATATTTTTTACTTCACTATTTTCCCCCCTCTTGCCCTCCCTCACTCTAAAGAAGGCTGCAATTAGAGAGAGAGAGAGAGAGAGAGAGAGAGAGAGAGAGATACAGATAGACATAGAGATAGAGATACAGATAGAGATAGAGATATATACATACATACACATAGATATTTATACCTATACATATATAAACATACATATATGCACATAAAGACTCATACACATATATGTAAGACCGTACTATGCTTATTTCCACTCATCATCTGTTTCTCTGAAGGTAGATAGCATCTTCCTTCTCAAGTCCAAGTGTTTCCATGCCTTTCCAAATCAATCAGCTCATCATCTCCTACACCACAGCAATATTCCAACCCAATCACATCCTATTTCAGAGATTGTCCATGAAGGCTCCCCCCCTCCCCCACCCCACCCCACCCCTCCCCCGCCCCAAAATTTTCTACATTCCTTCTATTCTTAGGTACATAGGTTTTATTTATACAAGAAAAATTGAATTTAAAATAATCAAAATTATCCATTTTATGCTTCAATTCTCTCACCTTATAATATAGTTTAAGGTCTGACACTGATGAAACGATTATCTTTACATCTTTTTTTCCTGGCTTCTTTGAAGTTCCTGACCTTTTGTTCTTCCTAATAAGATTTGTTATTATTTTTTCTTAGTAAAATATTTTTTAAATAATTTAATTTGGATAACCTTGATTCCATAGATTAGTAAGGTAAAATTGTCATTTTAAAAATTATATTGTCTTTACATACCCTTTTTAAAATGTTTCCTGAAGACAACATATTGGTGAATTCAAATTTTTATTATGCTAACCATTTCTCTTTGTTTTATGGATGAATTCATCCCTTTACATTCTAAGCTACAATTATTTCTTGTATATTTTCCTCCTTCCTGTTGTTCCTCACTATCCTTCTCACCTTATTTATCCTATCCCTCTTCACTACTGTGCTTTACTTCTACCTACTACCTTGCCTGCCTATTCTTCCCCCTCTCTATCCTGTTTTTAACCCATTCATGATGAGAGTAGGTTCCATCATTACCTGCCCTTCCCCCTACTAGCTTATTCTTTATCAATTTTTCCTTTTGTGCCTCATTTGTATGAGGTAATTACTCCTTTTATCTCTCCCTACAGTTTTATTTTTTTAAATCACCCCATCATACTTAAGTCAGCCAAAGCATTTCTATCAAACTACTCAAATGATAATGACAGTCATAAAGGTCCTGTTTATATTTCCACATATAAGAAGTAAACACTTTGTCCTTATTGAGTCCCTTATAATTAGATATTAATGTTTACCTTATCTTTCTCCTGGATGTTATATGTTGAATCTTCCCTTAAGTTCTGGGGTTTTTGTTACAAAATCTGAAAGTCTTTCAATTTGTTAAATGTCCTTTTTTTCCCATTCAGAATCATAGTTAACTTTGTGGGGTAAGTTATTAACTTTGGTCATAACCCCAGTTCTTTTGCTCTACAGAATATAGTATTCTAAGATCTATGCTCATTCACCATAATAGTTGCTAAGTCTTGTATAATAATCCTTATTGTAACTCCATAATATTAAAGTTGCTTTTTTTCCCCTGGTTCCTTCCAATATTTTCTCCTTAACCTGTGAGCTTTGAAACTTGGCTATGATATTCCTGTAGGTTTTTCTTCTGGGATCCCTTTCAGGTGGTGATCAGTGGATTTTTTCTATTTCTGCTTTGCCTTCTTGTTCTAGAACTTCAGGGCAATTTCCCTTGATAATTTCTTGTAATACTGTATTAAGATCCTTTTTTATCATAATTTTCATATAAGTCACATTATTCTTATATTCTTTCTCCTTGATCTGATCTGCAAATCAGTTTTTTTTTCTGATGAGATGTTTTACTTTCTCTTCTATTTTTTTCATACTTTTGGTTTTGTTTTTATTATTTCTTCCTGTCTTAGAATATCATTATCTTTCCCTTGCTGAATTCAGGTTTTCAAGGAATTAGTTTCTTCTTTAAATTTTTTGTTCTCTATTTCAAATTGTTTCATCCTCTTTTCATAATTTTCTTGATTTTCTAGGATTGCTTTTTTTTTTTAATTTTTCCCTCAATCTCTCTTATTTTCTCTTTCAAGTCCTTTTTAAGTTCTTCCAATAACTCTTTCTGTGCTTGGGACCATTTGATGTTTCTCATTGAAAGAAGAGTGGCTTTAACTCTATTATCTTCCTCTGAATATGAACCCACATCTCTATCCCCAAAGTAATTATCTATGATTTGGTTTGTTCTCATTTGCTTGCTCATATTTATTTGTTTTTTAGCAGTTATTCTCTGAGATCTGTCTCAGGGCCCAACCATAGGCTCTCCTCTTCACTCCTAAGTCATTGCTAGTCCCCCAGCCACACTGTCCCACAAATGATCTTGCTCCCTGAGGTCCTTCTGGTAGCTGCAAATTATAGCTGTCTTCTCTACCCTGGAACTCTGCCAAGGATTTTGCTTTCACCAGGTGTGTGCTAGCCTCTTCTCCCCATAGTCACAGCCTGGGAAGCATCTGGTCAGCACAGCTGTGCTTGGTGTCCCTCTACAGTGGAAAGTCTTTCAATCTTCTCCTACTCAACTGTCAGACCCTCACACTGTCTGTGAGATGAAAACTTCTAGGTCTGAGGCTGCCTCTCAATCCAGCTACCTCCAGGGCTTATTTTTTGTTGATTCTGCAGTCAGCCTGGAGGTATTTGTACTTCACTCAGGCTGAACTGCTGCCCCTGGAGGTCTGGTTTTTCCTGGGGTCTTCTCAAATTATCTTAGGAGGACATCTGTTTTACCATGTTTATTTCTGCTACTCTGAGATGATGTTCTGTCTTTTGTGAAGGAAATACGGAGAGCAGTTTTCTGATCTACTCTGCATCTTCCCAGAATCCTCTCTGAACTTGTTTTCTTGAGTTGCCATATTTTCCAGAAACACTGATCTTGAAGTATACAGGAAGCCCAGAATGTCAAGGATGAAGCCCCCCAGAGCTGACATAATTTGTTATTTTCAACCCTAATAGAACTCTCAGTATGGCCTAGAATCCAAGTCAACTACAAACCTGGTTCCAGTCAGTTTATCCAAGACTGATAAACTGTGTAGCTGGAAACCTTTCAGATAAGTGGAACATCCTCCACCCATGGTCCTGTAGTTTTGAGGGTTGTGGGGGGGGGGGTACTGCCCTTCTGCTCCCTCTTGCTCTCCCTCCCCTTACTGCTCTCTTTCCCTTACCATGCCATTCCCATTTGGGAGGACATTGCCCTTTTGCCCTCTCATAGACCATCACTTTCTGCTGTAACCCTTACATACCCAAGGTCTTGTCTACATTGCTGGACTCCTTTGTACTCTGTACAAGAGGGGACCCAGCATGCATGTCTTTCTTCTTTCTCTTGTATTAAAATAAGTTACTACTCAAGTCTTTTGGAGTTGTGGCTTGGTCGACAAATCAATGGGAGCTATTGAGATCATCAAGTGAAATGATATAAAACAGTGATGTCAAGTTCAAATAGAAATAGGGTCACCAATCCACACATATGGATCCCTGAGGGCTGCAATTTTAAATATAATGTCTATGTTTTATTGTATGTTTATTTATTTTCAATTATATTTTAATTTGGTCTGGTCCACATTCAGGAGTGTTATGTGCCTTACACGGCCTGTGAGCCATGTATTTGACACATCTGGTAAAGCATGATACAAGAAGAACACCCAGGACAGATCCATTGGGGACCAATCCTGTCTCTTCAATCATCTCCACAAAAATAGCATAAGATAGTTTTCTAAAGTTTTGTTAAAAAGGATACTCCTCATCTACTAGTTTTGTAATCCTGGAGGGGGGGGGTGGAGAAAATTACCTATATGGATTTTACCAGCTGATCATGTAAGGTCCTTACCAACTTTCAGATTTCTGATTCCATGATCTGTTTTAGCTATAAAATACTTTGATTCTGTATTATTGGCTCCATTCATAGTAAAAGTGTAAATCAGTGAGAATGCCATAATGATACTGTTTGGAGGAGTGTTATCTCCTATGTGTTCTTAGTATTTATAGACATTTTCTGATTTTCTTGACATTTCCTATTGCTATTTTTATATTTCCCAGACTACCATAGTGTGATTAGTTGATGAGGTATATGTCTTAACTTCACAGGACTTTAAAAAAGAGACTGAGATTCATTCTTTGCATTAGGGTTGCCAGCCAATTATGTTTATGTAATGCCCTTTGTCAAGTTAAGTACATGATCTGAGATATTACTTCAGACTTACATGTTTGTAGTAATACCTACTTGACAGGTAGGGTAGAGGGAAGGGAAAAAAGAGAAGAGAATTATAAAGCAATTACTAGCTAACCACTCCAGTATCTTTGATAGAAAAATCCCAAATGGTGTCATGAAGAGTAAGACGCAACTGAACCATAACAAAATAAATAACATAGATTCATGCTTTGTCTCGCTTATTAGAGGAAACTCGTTGTTATTTAGTCAATCTGTCCTGTCTTGTCTGACTACTTGTGACCCCATTTGGGATTTTCTTGGCAAAGATACGCAAAAGGTTTGCCACTCCCTTTCACAATTCATTTTCCAGATGAGGAAACTGAGGCAAACAGGGTTAAATGTCTTTGCCCAGGACCACACAGCTGGTAAATATCTGAGGTCAGATTTGAACTGAGGTCTTCCTGACTCCAGGGCTGGTGCTCAATTCACTGCACTACTTTAGCTGCTCTTGTAATTTCTTTACTGAAGAGAAATAACCCTTCTTATCTCTCCAAGGAGACATAAACAATAAGGATTAACCCTGCAAGCTGGATCATAATTCTTTGATTTCTTCCATGAACAAAACACAAGTTATTCCTTGAAGAAATAGATTACTTTTTTAAATATTGGAAAGAATGAGAAGTTCTGACACCTAATTGTGTAAATTCTGGGAGATGTAGTCCAAGACTCCCCTACCCTGAGAGAGATAAAGACTGTTATGGAAGTGTGAAACAGAGAGGGTAGGGAGGAAACACTGGCACAGCAGGAAGAGGAAGGGGCAGAAGCAATATCAAACAAATATAATGGATAACTTCTATTGGTTTTTTACAGCTCTGTAAGAGTTGTGGTCAGTAAATTAGGTAGAGACAGAGGTGCTCCAGTAGTCTCTTTGAATAGGGATGAAGATTGTGGTATTGAGGTGTAAAGAATTAATTGTGATTTAGAAGTCCCAGAGCACACCCAGGCACTCAGCACAGTGCCCCACCCACCTCCTACATGGGCCTGGCCAAATTATAATGATGGGAAGCCAGGTGAGGGCAGGAAGGTGACCTTTGGCCTGAGGAAGCTGGGAGGCTGGCCATTCTACAACCATCTGTTAATTCTGTCAATCAGGGCTGCCAGACAATTAGCTTCAGTGTGTGTGTGTGTGTGTGTGTGTGTGTGTGTGTGTGTGAGAGAGAGAGAGAGAGAGAGAGAGAGAGAGAGAGAGACCGAGACCGCCCTGTTTCCTGTGAGTGAAGGGGTTGCTCGTAGAGAGAAGGGAGGAGATTCACCATTCTGGCTTTGGAACTGGAAAAAGACAGGACGAAGCTGTATATTCTGCTGAGCCCTCGGTGGTGGTGTGATTCAGGTTGTATTATTTTCCTTCCCCCATTCCTTTTTTTTTTTTTGATTTCCCTTAATTCTACTAATCTTACTTGTGTTTTTAAGTTTGTTCTTGTTAATAAATCCTGTTCTGTTTTTGAAAGAGGCTGTTAATCTCCTTCCTTGCCCCAATATTTGGTGAGCCACCTAACACTCCCCAATTAAAATCTGGCCCCTACAGAGGCAATTTGAGTTCTTTTCCACATCAAAACCTCTGTCTTTCAAAGAAGGGAAAGTGGCTGGAACTATCTGTTGAGGTATTTAACTCCTCTCTCCCTCCTACAATCACTGCTGTGATTTGGATTGACTTAATTTGTTAGGGCTTAGGGCTATAATTGAGTAGGCCAAGTGAATAGCTAAGATTAATATAGAAAGGAAGACAGAAGTCTGACCTTGTAGTATAAAAACAGCTAGAATTATTTTTCTTATCCTCTTTTGAGAGTTCTGAGCTATATCAGAAAACTTTATGGTTTTGATTGCTGATAATGTTTAATAAAATTCCCAAAGAGCAAGTGGGCATTTGTAAAATACACTGTCTCCCCCCAATTGTTTTCTCTTCAAATATATCCATGTGGTAAGAGTGGTAACTGAGGTATTCTACCTGGTATGTGGCCTACAAAAAGAGTCCATGCCCCAAAATCCAAAGGTGGGGCACTTCTTCCTTTCTTTTTCATCCTTAAGCCACCAAACTGTGGGGACCAATTTTTAATTGGGGAGTGCTAGCTAAGTGGCTCGCACAATATTGGGGTAAGGAAGGAAACCGGCAGCCTCCCTCAAAACAGAACAAGATTTATTTTAACAAGAACGAACTTAAAGAAAAACACAAACAGGATCAGTAGGATCAAGGGAAAGGAAATAAAAATGTGGAAAGGGAAATTATAATACCTGAAAAAATACCACCTCCCAGGAATCAGCTGAAAATACACAGCAGAATGCCTGTCACTTTCCAGCTTCCACCTCGAATGCCCAATTCTCCTCCCCCAAACCTAGAAACACCCCACACAGTCCCAGCCAATGGGATGGCCGCTCTGACAGTCACATGACTGCCCTCACTAGGCTTCCAATCATAATTTTGCCAAGCCCATGTAGGCGGTGGTGAGTGGTGATGACATGAGATGCCAGAGCCCTGGCAATGGCTACAACCAGTGGGTGGAGCACCTTGTGGTTTGCAGAGCCCCAGGCCAGTGCACGCTGAGGCATAAAATCCTCAAATAACAATTAATTCTTTACAAAACTCTGTCAGACAGCACTACCTACCGGTTACACACCAATCAAAAATGCAGAACACATATGGTTAAAATGAAATCCTACATTTCTGTGGCTTTCCTTTGAACACAAAGATACAGAAACTTAGAGTATTATAGATCTTCATGGAGCTGAAAAGAATTTAGACCTGCTCATCTTGGGATTATGTCTTCTTAGCTGGCAGAGTAATTGAGTACTTCTTTGAGGTTGTACAATTCATAATTTGCTGTTTTCCCATCCATTAACCTCTTAATTCATCTGATGACTAAGACCTGTTTGTAGGATAACAAAAACTAAGTTCCTTCTATTTGGTTTTTAAGTTCTGAGGAAATGAGCAGACTTTGATGCTACACGAGTATCATAAGACTAAGCAAACATAGAGTTTAGTATTGTAATCAAATACAACTTCAAGAAATTATCAAATCATAAGCACCTTGAGGAGAGGTCATATTTATTCACTGTCTTTTCATCTACAGAGTGCCTGTAATATAGAACAACATGTAATAGATGCTCTTTAAATTTGAATGTGAAATTTGAGATAAATTTTGCACATTAATGATATGCATAATAATTATTGTGATGATAGTAATTATCCATAAATCATAAAGCAATTTTCATAAATCAGTATAATCACTTTCACTTTTACATTGCCAAATCAAATCTTTAGTTTTTTTGTCTTTGTAGAAATTTTGGTATCTACAAAGAAACAGCAGCATTGATTGTTTTCTCTTATAACATTTATAGTTTTATATATGTTAGCTAGGTGGTACAATGGATATAGCACTGAATCGGGAAGACCTAAATTCAAATCTGGCCCCAAATACTTACTAGCTGTGTGTGACTGAGCAATTTACTTAATCTTTGCTTGTTTTAGTTTCTTCAAATGCAAAGTGGGGATAAAAACAATAGCTACCTCCCAGGGCTGTTGTAAGTATCAGATGAAAGAATTGTAAAAGGCTTCATACACTGCCTGGCACATAGTAGGTGCTCAAATGTTGGTTTCCTTCTTTGCTTTTATATTTACCATAAGCCCAAGTATACTCATGTGCAAACACACACATACACTAATACACACTCATTACAAGGAAAAAGATACTGGACCTGATTTCCCAGTAATCAGAGATGACAATTCCTGAGCTTCTTAATATTTTCCCAGTTCTCCCCCTTCCTATTCTTTTTGCCTGAGAGATCCACACACATCTTAGTTGGTTCCTGCATTCCACTCGAAAAGGCTGACTCTAAGCATTCTAAATGCTAGAAGGGTTGAGGTAGCAGAGCTTCTGTAGTATAAGCTATGAATGCTGGACCCAACAAGATCACTATTCTGCTAGAGGGATGGTGAGTGAATGAATGAATGAATGAATGAATGAATGAATGAATGAATGAATGAATGAATGAATGAATGAATGAATGAATTGCGGCATTTAAAATTATATGGAGTTCCCCTATTTCTGTCCCAAGTTTTAGGGAAACATAGCTGGGGTTTCTAATATATAGATACTTAGTAATTAGAGGCTACTTGGGGCATTAAGCATTTATTAAAGCATATTAAACATTAGTAAAGAAATAGTACGTTGCTCAGAAAGATCAGAAGGCCTACCTAGGAAAGAGGGGAGAGAGAATAATCTGGTCAAAGGTAATTGGCTAGCATCATTCAAACCTATTGGCTTACTGGACTTGAGGGTGGTCCAGCGCAGTACATGCTGATATCAGAGTACAGAGGGCAGACAATCTTAGGGGAAAAGCTTTCAGGTAAGTGTGGTTTTAACCTCTGTTGTCTGTATTCACAGTCCAAGGTCCAACTTGACTGACTAGGCCGGTCTTAAAAGTTCAGGGAAGGCTCTCTGGGTTAGGCCCTCGAGTGGGGGCCTCTGGGAGTCCCTAAACCCCATTCTTTTCTCACAGAATGAATGAATGAATAAATGAATGAATGAATGAATGAATGAATGAATGAATGAATGAATGAATGAAAGAAAAATGTTAAGTGCCTACTCTATGCCAGGCATTGTGCTAAGTTCTGAACATACAAATACTAAAACCAGGTAGTGCCTGCCTTCAAGGAACTTTGATTCTAAAAGAGGGAGACAACATACACAGGAAAGTGGTAGTAGCCAAGGAAGGGAGTTTTGATCTGGGGAGTCAAAGGGATTGTGAATGGAACCAGAGGGCAGTTACATGTCCCTCCCTTTCTAGTAGCAATGGGAGTGATGATTTGATTTCTTATTCTCAAGATTAAGAGGTGTGAAAACCCAGAGTAATTAGGTGGGAAGTATTGGGGTTGGATGTACATAGAACATCAGGACAAAAAGGTAAAAAGACGGGTAAATCCATGAGAAGCACAGTGTGGAAACTGGCTAGATATAATGGTTATGAAGGAGAACAGGATAGATAAATAGTGGAGAAGGGAACAGTTAGAGCATAGTCAAAGGTGGTTGCACTACATTGGAAAGGGTACAGTATGAATGGACTCCGGATCTCTAATATGTGGAAGTCTTGAAGTAGGACAGAGGAAGAAAGAAATGATGGGGAATAATGGAAATCAGCCAATCAGAACTGTACTTAAGCAAGATGAAGTCCTTATCCAGGGTGTGTGGTTAGGAAAAAACTGAAAACATTTTTCTCCATTCTTGGTAGTTCTTAAGAATAGGCAGATTTGGGGGCAGCTAGGTGGTGCAGTGGATAGAACACCGGCCCTGGATTCAGGAGGACCTGAGTTCAAATCCGGCCTCAGACACATAACAATTACTAGCTGTGTGACCCTAGGCAAGTCACTTAACCCCACTTGCCTCACCAAAAAAAAAAAAAAAAAAAAAAGTAAAAAAGAATAGGCAGATTTTTAAGAAGTCAGACTCTGGAACACATTTGCCCTAATATCCATCTATGGCAGATATGGGAAGAGGACGAAAGCATGAAACTATTGAACGACTGAAGCAGATGGAGATGAGGTGAAAGTTAATTACTTTTAAATTTTATGCCTTTAGAGTGCTGTCATAGAAACCCATTCTCTATCCCATTCTTATGTAGATACGAAATTTGTCCTGTGTCATAATCTGTTCCTGTGGTAATAATAATTCACATTCATATGAAGCTATAGCTTCCATTTTAAGTTTCTTGAAATCAGAAACCTTTTCTCTTTAACTACATACATACCTACTTCCTGTCGACCTATCTACCAACCTACTACTTAGCTAGCTAGCTAACTACCTACCTGCTTAGCTAAGGAGTTGTCATGAAAAGGTGCTTTGTAAGCATTAAGGCTTCACAAGTACTTAGCACAGTGCCTGCCACATAGTAGGCACTATATAAATTCTTATTCCCTTCCTTTCCCCCTTCACATAAATGTGAATTATCATTACCCTCCTATGGACCTAGAACAGATAGTGGATCTGCTGTCTGAGGACCGGCCTAGGTAGGTTCATAGAGATACATCACCAGGTTGGTTGAAAAGTGATAAAAGTTTTGGCCACAGCAATTCTTGAAGACTATGTACTAAGTTGTAGAGGAAACATCCTCACTTATGAAACTCACCAATGATTTTTGAAGAATTAAAATGTTATGTATGTATGTCTCATTAATTTTTATAACTCCTTCAAAACCAATCATACAGTTGACATTTAATAAACGTTTATCAAACTGATTCTAGTCCTGCCAGCTGGGCGAGTACAGAAATTTACTTATTCTTTCATGTAACAGATTCTCCTTTTTTATTCTTTTTTGTTTTTATTCTGAACTTAACAAAAAAAGAACTTTTCATATACTTTGTAGAACAGAACATGAAACTATGACTATTATACTATGTATCTATTTCTTCTCTTAAATGTATGATAATTTAATATGTAACTTTCAAAGATGTCTTACTTTTCTGTGATTCCCTCTGGCTTTCCTTCTGTTCTCTTATTTTTCCCTACTCCCCTTCTCATGTACCATTAAAAAAAAAAACTGGTATTAAATATGCTTAGTCAAGCAAAATAAATTTACATATTGGGCCTGTCTAAAAATATCTCACATTTTTTCACCTTCATTATTCTTTTCTCCAAAATTCATGTTCCAAGATCCTTCAGTTATTTCCTCAGATGACATGGTTTCCAGGCCCCTCGTGATCCTGTAGACTCTCCTTTGGACACATTACTGCTCCTTGTTGAACATCTAAGCTACAAATCCAAAAATAGGACATAAAGTACTGCATATGTGGTCTGCCCAGAGTATAGTACAGTGGAGTGAGAACACCATACTTTCATCAATGTAGCATGAGATTATATTAGTTATTTTAGCTGATAGCCTGACATGGACATAATATTAAAAAAAAAAAAAGACAAGAACAACAACTCAGCAGCAACCCAGTAACAATAACAAGCCACTACACATTTAAACCCTGACCAAGGATAACATCCTTCTCCAAATTTGCTTGCTTCTCTGGCTGAATTTGACTCTTTCATGTTGTGAAACAATATAGAGATTGCAGGTCTAGCTGTGAGTATCTGATAAGGCAAGAAAACCCTGGGAGGAATCACTGGAGCAGATGTGTCTTATTAAAATGACAATCATTAGGAAATTATAGCTACTTGCTAGTGATTAATGACCACACTGTTACTTAGCAGTCTGAAATAAAATGGAACCGTTGAGGCTATTACAAAGTAAACACCTTTTGGAATTCATTCTGTTTGGAGAATATTGCCTCACAAGAAGGAACAAACAACCAAAATTGGTGACTTACACTGGTCTTGTCCAACTCTGGATAAGAGAACACTTAGCTCCGATGAATAAAAATGTTCACCATGTTTTTCTATAGAAAAAGAGTGGTCCTACAGTTTAGGCAACAAAAAAAATCCATTTTATTTACCAAATATTCTAGAGAGAAATTAATAGCCAACTCAAACAGAATGGGGCTATTTTTATCTTTTTTTCTATGCCCAGACCCTCTTGCTTTCATAGGAAGTGAGGTTTGCCAATCAAGTTTTTTAGAATACAACCAAAAGAATGAAGTCAAAAATTATGATTCTCAGGGTATGCTTTTGATATTTCTGGTTTGACATGCTATTTTAGGTGATTTCTATCATAAGGGATCCTATTTCCATATCAAGAAGATTTTTTAGCTTACTGAGGCTTTTAGAGGAAGCTCTATGTTAGGACTCCATGCAACAAAGTTATAGAATTGTACAGCCAGAAAGGGCCTTAGAGAACAGTTGGTTCAGGGGTTCTTAACCTGGGGTTCATTTAAAAATATTTTGATAATTGAATTTTAATAGAACCAGCTTCCTTTATAATTATATGTATATTATTTTTATAATCGTTATGCATTTTCAAACATTCTGAGAAGGGTCAATAGGCTTTACCAAATTGCCCAAGGGGTATAGGATGTACAAAAGAGCTCCTAAAGTTCAAACTGATATTTTACAGATGAGGCTTGGAGAGGGCAGATAACTTGCCCCAAATCATAGAGGTAGTAAATAATTCTAAGCAAAACATCTTAAGAAATGATTTGAGTTGCCCAAATCTATAGCCATATGACACTGTATATGCACAGATAACTTGCCCCAAACATATAGGGAGTAGATTATCAAGCTAAGATCAAGGTCTTTTGACTTCAAATCCAAGGTTCCTTTCATTGTACCATATTGGAGACATGCAATTCTCTTGTTTAAATTCTATTCTGAGCAAAACTTCTTAAAGAATGATTTGAGTTGCCTAAATCTATAGCCATATGACATTGTATATGCACATATTAATATTTTATTCAGGCTCCATTCTTAGCTTCCTTCTGCCCTTGAAAGATGCCTGTTGAATGAAACAATTCCTGGCCCAAATGCTGAGCTTTTCCCACACGCATCTGTTGGGTCTCATGTCTCTTTCTGTCTCTCTCTTTTAAATGAAGGAAAACAGGGTTCTGAAATTGAAACTTCAATCAAATCCCTGAAATACCCTTCCTGAGAACCAAGCTTGGGTTTCTATAGCCAACCACTGAGTAGGGAATTATTTCTAATGCAAAGCTATGTATAGCGGCTGGCACATTGTTAGGGGTCAGTAAGTGTCCAATGGAAAACAGCATATAGCACTGGACCACCTTTGAGGGGAAGACTTGAATATTTGATTCACACAGCAGGGTGATGGATCACTCATTGAGTCTGCTTCCAGAATGATGTGATTGCTGGAGCAGGCACTGGGAATCATCAATAGTTTCCATCTTGTCATGCCAACCAACAGAGTGTGAAGCTGGCTGGATGGCCAATATGAATATGTTTCCTAAGATTTAGGAGAAGAGGACTGTTGCTGCCCTCTCATAGCTAGTGTCTTTCCTTTGTGATTATCTCCAATATATCTTATTTGTACATAATTGTTTGCATATCATCTCTCCTTTTAGACTGTGAACTTTGAGAGCAGGGACTTTTTTTTTAACTTCCTTTATAACCCCAGTGCTTAGCACAAGGTCTGTCACAGAGTAGGCATTTAATAGGTGCTTGTTGAGCTGACATCGTTTTTTCTCAAGGCAATGAGGGTTAAGCGACTTGCCCAGGGTCACACATCTAGTAAGTGTCAAGTTTCTGAGGCCAGTTTTGAACTCAGGTCCTCCTGAATCCAGGGCCGGTGCTTTATCCACTGCACCACCTAGCTGCCCCCAACTTGACATCTTAATAGATGTTTTTATCCATTTAGAATAAATTCATCAAAAATTGTTTATAAAATCCTGCTATGTGCCAGGTCTCATACTAAGCACTGCAGACACCCATCAATGAATGAACCCCTGTCCCAAAGGAGTTTATATTCTCTCGATAGATAGATAGATAGATAGATAGATAGATAGATAGATAGATAGATAGATAGATAGATAGATAGATAGACAGACAGACAGATAGATAGATAGAAAAATAGACAGTATCTATCTAATGTTTTATCTTGAGAAATCAACATTGAGAACTGGATTTTTCATGCTACTTTAATCTGTGGAAAATTCTACCTGTGACTTCATTTCACAGAGTAAACAGTCTTGATGCTTTCTCTGGATATGCTAGCTCATGCTATGGTGTTTCACAGATGCTTCAAACTTTGGAGAAATATTATACCTTTACTGTGGCTTCCCATCTCTGAGAAGAAAGGTTGAACTTTATTGGGAAGCCATCAGATAATATTCTTGCTAAAGGAATCAAGCATGCTAGTCACAACTAGAGGGGATCAAGGGGAGATCTTTGCTGTTCTTTGAGCAGGACACTGCTAATTGTTTCTATTTTGATGGATGATTCTCTCATTAAAGGAATGGGCAACTGAGGTTATGAGTAGGAGACAGTAGGAAGGAAACACAGATACAAATGGGATATTTTCTAAGTGAAGTAATTCCTAATTTATTCCTCCCTTCTACCTCTCTTGCCTATATAGAGAGTCCTAGCATCAGGAAAGTAATAATAAAGACTAATAAAAGTAAGAAATCCACTGAATTAACTTTTCATTCTAATTTATGTGTGAATATATTCACTTTTCCACCTTTTCCCCTTTAAAATGCCCAAATGCAGATTTTTCCAACTGCTCAGTCCTGCAAGGAATGCAAATCTGAGTCTTAAATCTCCCTTGACCTTTCTCTGCATTGTTATTCTGAATAAATCGCAAACATAAACAAATATTTATGGAGCACCCACAGTATGCTAAATGATAGGTTCTCTGGAAGCAATAAAGCATAGATAACTTTAAACGCCCTTGTTACCCTGGGCTTTGTGAATAAAATTCAAAGGCCTTGGTTTCCTCTGGAACACTGAGTTTCTTGTCATGCTCCCCACACAACAAGGACACTGCCAAAACCCTATTGTCTTCCTAAAGGGTACATTATGTCTGCTCCTGCTTGCAATGAACCAAGTGATGGAGGACCTGCAGAAGACAAAGTATATATGATTTTAGAGAATGTATGCAATACTGATGGATAAAGTATAGGATTATGTCCTAAATTGTCAGGCAAGTTATATGAATGTCATTTCCTTGTCACTATCCTAATTTAAGGAGAGTGTGCTTATTGAATGAATTTGCAATATTCATTCAATTCCAATGAATGCAAAATTCTTAGGCACAATATTCATATGGATGACTTAGTAAATCTTGGATCAATTAAACACTTCATATATTTTTACATTTGAAATGTTGCATTACCCTGAAAATTGCAATACACCAGTAGAAGATGGAACACCTTTCCAATTTTTTAAATACTTCAATAAGAAAAGTAATGTGTTTTGTAAATGTATATTTATTCAAAATGTATGCATTTTAAAAATCTTTGTATGCTACTGATAGCATGAGCCCTGGAAAAGTATTTATTTTTATAATCTTTTTGGTGTCCTTAACTAATTTTCTTCTTTTTTCTTTTCTTTTTTGCGGGGCAATGAGTGACTTGCCTGGGGTCTCACAGTGTCAAGTGTCTGAATCCGGATTTGAACTCAGGTCCTCCTGAATCCAGGGCAGGTAGTCTATCCACTGCACCACCTAGCTGCCCCTCCTTAACTAATTTTCTTCTTTTTGGCGGGGGGGGGGGGGGGGGGATAAATTGGTTTTTACAAAGATTTCCTTTTTGTGCTATAACCTTATAATAGAACCACACCCACATTTCTCTTCCCCTTTCTAAAGTTGGATTTAGTACTCTCACCAAATGTCACATAAATTATAATAATCAATTTATGTAAAGTATTTGTTAACATTCACTGATGAGAGGCAGTGCTGTTTTGTGACTGGAGTGCACAGAGCTGTTCTTGAAGTCCAAAAGGCCTGGGTTCAAGTTCAACCCCTGTCAATTCTGTTTCTGTACCTATCCTCCTCTTTATATTTCTCTTGAATCTTGTATTTGGAGATCAAATTTTCTGTTCATTTCTGGTCTTTTTCTCAGGAAGCCTTGGAAGTCCCCTATTTCATTGAATGTCCATCTTTTCCTCTGAAAGAGAATAATCAGTTTTGCTGGGTAGTTGATTATGGGTTGTAATCCAAGCTCCTTTGCCTTCCTGAATATCATATTCCAAGCCCTTTGATCCTTTAATGTTGAAGCTGCCAATTCCTGTGCAATCCTGACTGTGGCCCCATGATATTTGAATGGTTTCTTTCTGATAGCTTGCACTATTTTCTCCTTCACCTCATAATTCTGGAATTTGGCTACAATATTCCTTGGAGTTTGCCTTTTGGGGCATCTTCAGGCAGTGATCGGTGGATTCTTTCAATGATGATTTTATCCTCTGATTCTACAATTTCAGGGAAGTTCTCCTTCATAATTTCCTGGAATATGGTGTCTAGACTCTTTTCTTGATCATGGCTTTCAGGCAGTTCAATAATTCTCAGATTATCTCTCCTAGATCTATTTTCCAGGTCAGTTGTTTTTCCAATGAGTTATTTCACATTTTCTTCTTTTTTTCAGTCTTTTGATTTTGTTTGACAGATTCTTGGTGTCTCATGGAGTTATTAGCTTCCATCTGCCCAATTTTAATTTTTAAGGCATTATTATCCTCAGTAAGCTTTTGCACCTCTTTTTCTATTTGGCCATTTTTTTTCTCCCATTTGGCCAATTTTTTTTCTCCCATTTGGCCATTTTTCTCTCTCATTTGGCCAATTGTGTTTTTTAAGAAATTGTTTTCCTCAATTTTTGTGCTTCTTTTTGCAGTGTAACTCTCATTTCTCTCATTTTTTTTTCTTTGACCTCTCTCATTTGTTTTTTTTTTTTTTAAGTGAGGCAGTTGGGGTTAAGTGACTTGCCCAGGGTCACACAGCTAGTAAGTGTCAAGTGTCTCAGGCCGGATTTGAACTCAGGTACTCCTGAATCCAGGGCTGGTGTTCTATCCACTGTGCCACCTAGCTGCCCCTCATTTGGTTTTTAAAAGCCTTTTTTTTTTAGTGAGGCAATTGGGGTTAAGTGACTTGCCCAGGGTCACACAGCTAGTAAGTGTCAAGTGTCTGAGGCCAGATTTGAACTCAGGTACTCCTGACTCCAGGGCTGGTGCTCTATCCACTGTGCAACCTAGCCACCCCTTAAAACCCTTTTTGAGGTCTTCAGAGAAGGCTTTTTGGTCTTGAGACAAGATGATCTTCCCACTTGAGTCTTCCCTTGTAGGCATTTTGACAAACTCATCTGAATTTGAGTTTTGGTTTTCCCTTTCAGCATAAAAGCTGTCAATGGTAAGGGTCCTTTTTTTGTTTCTTGCTCATGTTGTAGCCTATTTTTAAACTTATAAAGTTGAAGTCTGCTCCTGGGGCACAGGGTTCACTGTTGTAAGCTTCTTACTGTTCTCAGCTGCACCAGTCTCAGCTGCCCCACTCTCAGCTGTGTCGAGTTGCAACAGTGTTGAGCTGCCCACTGAGCAGAGCTGCCCACTGAACTGAGCTGTGCTGAGCTGAGCCTAGCAGTGCTGAGCCACCCTCCCCTTTCACCCAGGTAAAACAGACCTTTCCTGAAGTCTTCTAAATGATCTCAAGTCGGGGGATTGTGTCTCTCTTTTTGTAGGTTCTGTAGTTCCAGAATCTGTTTAGAGGCTTGATTTAATGTTGTTTTTGAGGGAAAGATGGGAAAGCTCAGGCAACTTACTGGCTTCTCTCTGCTATCTTGGCTCCCCTTTACTTTCAATGAAAAAATTATCTTTTTTCTTATTTTCACTTCTATAAAAGATCAATCCAATAAGCATTTATTAAATGCTTACCATGTACTGTGTTAAGTTCTAGGATTAAAAATACAAGTAAAAAAGAAAGACAGTTCCTGCCCTCAATGAGCTTATATTCTATGGAGAAGGACAATATATAAAACTGAGCTAAAACACACGTAGAGAAAGAAATTCAGAGAGTCAGGAACAAAGTCCAAAAGGAGTGAAGATAAGCTTTAGAGTGAATTTTAAAATCATTCCACAAGAATGGTCAAATAGCTATGCCCATATAAGACCTTTTCTTGCTAATTTTTCTTTAAAATTAAGCTATCTAACCTATTCTGCATGGCTTGAAAAAAGCAGAAATGAAACAGGCTAGGAATTCCTGGCAAGGAATGAGCTGGATGTGAAAGAGAATGTGGGGACAGATAACAGGGGAAAAATTTTGCCTTAGACAGGAGACTTTGCGAATCATAAGAATGAGAGGGTAAGGATATGTTAGTCATTCTGCATGGGGAGTACAGAGATGCTAAGTCAGCTCCAAAGTTCTAACCCAAATGGTCAGTGAATGTTTCTCAGATCTTTTTGGATGATTACTGTGTATGTGTGTTGGAAAGTAGGAGGAGTAACTATTTGATTTACAGAAAATAAGTCAATTGTTATTCTATTAATATATCATTTTTAACTGAGGGCTCATTCAAGGCTCTGTGTTTGGTCTGGGAAGACCAAGGAAAAGATGTGACACAATTCTTCAAAGAGTTTACAAAGGGTGATATAAGCCATATATCTACCTTTACCACTGATTCTTCCCAGTCATACCTTCCCATATTGATTCAGTACAGATTTCTGTCCCCTAATTTGTGGCAAGATGAAGGCAGGATGATTTCCTTGAAATAGTTCTAGAGTGTGGTTGCTATGGGCCCTACTATAGTTGTAGTCTGGGGTGAGGAGGAGGGGAGAGACAACTAGTCAGACCTGTGCTCAAAGGAATTGTATCCTCTAAGGCAGGGCTTCTTAGATTTTTTCCACTCATGACAACTTTCCACCTGAGAAATTTTTAAGTGACCCTAAGTATTTAGGTATATAAAATAGGTATACATAACCTTTTACTGTTGCCAAATTTTTCATGACCCCGAAATTCAGTTACAGTTTAAGAAGTTTTGCTCTAAGGCAGGATACTTGTTCTGGAAACAAAGTTCCTGTTTCCCCATCCAGATTTTGTTCCTAATCCTATACTGGTTACTACTCTATTGAGACTGGCTTCCCAGGGACCTGGGTTCAATCCTTAACTCTCTTACTTATTTGCTATGTGATCCTGGGCAAGTCACCTAGCTTCTTTGAGCCTTTGTTTTATCTATAAATTAAGATTATACTACCTACTTCCTTGTAGGATTGTGAAAAAAGTAATGTAAGTTTATGAGTTATTATCATTAGGGTGTGGATAGGTGGAAGGATAGAAATCATGGCTGACCAACAGCTAATTCTCCACCTTACCTATTCTCCCACATTGGATTCTAACGCATATATATATATATATATATATATATATATATATATATATATATATATATACATACATATATATACACACACACATATATGTATATATGTGTATATGTATATACATGTATATGTATGTATGTATGTATGTATCTGATAGTTTCTGCAAAGCCACATGGAAATATCATGCCTGATTTATCTGCTATGCCTAGGATATTAGAAGCAGATTAAAAGTGGGAAAAAAGTTGGAGTCATCTAGTACAGATGGAGGGCCTTAGGACCATAGAAAATTGGAAAGTCACTCAAGGGGGGCAGCTAGGTGGCGCAGTGGATAAAGCACTGGCCTTGGATTCAGGAGGACCTGAGTTCAAATCCAGCCTCAGACACTTGACACTTAACTAGCTGTGTGACCCTGGGCAAGTCACTTAACCCTCAGTACCCTGCCCCCCCCCAAAAAAAAAAGAAAAAAAAAAGGAAAGTCACTCAAGGGCACTGAAGGGTAGTCAGCAACAGAAGCACCATTAGATCCAAGGTCATCTTATTCAAAATTAAGTATTTTCTCCATTTCAATTAATCTGTCCTTTAGATTATACTCACCTCTATAGGGATATATTTTGTTCTCCAAACAGTTTCTTGTTATTCTATGGAGGTAATGAAGCTTCAGTCTTGGAATGTGCTTCACATACCCATCATTCTACCCTTCTGCCATTTGTTTATCAGGAATTATTGTCCTTTTCTTTGGTAAACTAGGTGATACAGTTGAGAGAACACTGGGCCTGGAGTCAGGAAGACCTGAGTTCAAATCCAGCCTTAGAGACTTCCTAACTCTGTGACCCTGCCTGGACAAGTCACTTAAATTCTGTTTGCCTCAGTTGCCTCATCTCTATAAATGAGAAGAAAATAGCGAACCACTCCATTATCTTTGCCAAGAAAACCCCAAAAGGAGTCATAAAGAGGTGGATGTGACTGAAAAGACTAAATAGCAACATTTTTTTCTTCAAGTACTCGCACATTAATTCATTTATTTGTTCATTCAACCTGTTTCCAAGTCTGGAAGTCTTTTGAGCCCATCAAGTTCATATTGCCTTTAGAGGGAGCTCCAAGGTAGGGCGTGGTGGATGGTGAGGGGGGGAAACTACCTTCATTCTATGGGTTCCATTCTATGGTCAATTAGCAAAACTGATGAGAAAGAGATCTGAGGTGTAAAACCTTAAAGCTATTTAATGGTGCCCATACATGTAGCAATTGTTAGTGTCAGAGTGATTTAAAATAAATGACAGAATGTTTTCAGTATCTCTGGTTTTGAGATGAGAACTCCAATCCTTTCCCGCATCATGGACTTCTCAGGCACTGAGCAAAATATGAAAAGCAAACACTGTAGATATATTGTCAGTGAGTATGATCAACCAACTGAGAGACAAAACCACTGTCACTTAGGGATCATTTCAAACCATTTCCTTCTAAAAAGATGAATCACAGGTGAGATCACTTAGTGCAGTATATACTATTAATGCCAATCGCATAATAATAATTAATAAGAAGAACAATAATAAGAACAAGATGAATTCAAATGATTTTAATAATTTATTTATTTTTAAATGAGAGGTAACTGGCACATTGGATAGAGAAATGAGGTTGGAGTTAGTCAACAAGTATTTATTAAGCTCTTACCTTGTACTAGGTATAATGCTTGGAATACAAAGAAAGTCATGGTCCCTGACCTCAAGAAACTAAGAAGATCTGGGTTCAATTCCTACTTGTGACATACTGACAGTGTGATTCTGGACAAATTACTTAACTTCCCAGTCCTCCAGGAAACTCTCAAAGACTTTAAGTTGTAGAGAAGGTTCTGACCTATAGTGATAGAGGGAGTTTCCTAACATTTAGGAGTTCCATAAATCGATTATACCACAGATCCAGTCTCTATCCTTATCCATATCACAAAAAAGTTATAATTAAAAATATTCAGAGTGTAATAATGGGTAACATAGATTATATGTCAGGCACTCTCCTAAGAAATTTACAACTCCTGTTTTACAACTGAGGAAAACTAAGGCAATAGACATAAGCAACTTGCTCAGGGTCACACAGCTAATAAGTGTCCAAGACTAAATTGGAACTCAGGTCTTCTTGATTCCAGGCCCAGGGCTCTATCCATTGCACCTCCAGATGCCTGCTCTCCCTGAGTAGACAAAAGAGGGAGGTATAGTTAAAAAGTAAAAAGTAGTATGATATTTGTTACACAGCTCTCTCTCAAGTCTTTGGGGAAAATACAAGGCTACATTAAAAATACAAAAAATAATAATTAATGATAAAATATGAAAGGCAAACAAAATGTATGTGTATATGAATATATGTGTATGATATATGTATGCTTCCAAGTCACGAACAGGTAAAACAAGTTTTTTTTCTCCTCAAAGTAGTGTTTAAAACAATTTATGATTTTAAAAATAATTATATATAATATGTTTTAAGGAAAAATATTTTTGTCAGCCAATCAATAAACATTATTTTGCATTTATTATTATATGTATTTATTTTGTTAAATATTTCCAAGTTACATATAAAAACTTTTAACATTCATTTTTAAAAAAAATCGAGCTCCAAATTCTCTCCCTGCCTCTTGCCCTTCCCCCATCCCCTTGAGAATGCAAGCAATATGATATCAATTATACATGTAAAGTTATGAAAACAGATTTCCACATAGCCATGTTGCAAAAGAAAGCACATATATACACATACACACACAAAATCTAAGAAAAATAGAGTTTTAAAAAGCATGTTTCAATCTGCACAGAGTTTACTGGTTCTCTTTCTGGAGGTGGATAGCATTTTTCATCATGGGTCCTTTGGATCATTGTCTTGGATCATTGTCTTTATCAGAGAAGCTAAGTCTTTCACAGTTGATCATCCCTCATCCTTACCATATTGATGTTACCATGTAAAATATTATCCTGGTTTTGCTCACTTCACTTTGTATCAGTTCATGCAAGTGTTCCCAGGTTTAAAAAAAAATGGTCCTGCTCATCATTTCTTATAGCACAACAGTATTTCATCACAATCATATACCACAACTTGTTCAGCCATTTCCCAATTGATTGGCATATTCTTAATTTCAAATTCTTTTCCACCATAAAAAGAACTGCTACAATTATTTTTCCACTAATTTGAACATTTTTGCTTCTCGTTCGTCATTTTCAGATACAGACCTATTAGTGGTATTGGTTAAAGGGTTTGCACAATTTTATAGCCCTTTCGGCATGGTTCCAAATTGGTCTCCAGAATGGTTGAATCAGTTGACAGCTCCACCAACAATGCATCAGGGTTCTAATTTTTTCACATCCCCTCCAACACTGATCATTTTCCTTTTCTGTCATATTAGCCAATCTTATAAGTATAAAATGGTATCTCAGAATTGTTTTAATTTACATTTCTCTAATTAGTAGTTATTTAGAACATTTTGTCATATAACTATAGATAGCTTTAATTTCTTCTAAAAATTGTCCATTTCTTTTGACTATTTATCAATTAGGGAAATGGCACTTATTTTTATAAATTTGGCTTAGTTTCCTATATATTTGAAAAATGAAGCTTTCATCAGAGAAACTTGCTATATAATTTTTCCAAATTCCTGTTTTCCTTCTAATTTTGGCTGCATTTGTTTTATTTATGCAAAAAATTTTAATTTTATGTGATCAAAATTATCCATTTTATTTCCCATGATCCTTTCTATCTCTTGTTTGGTCATAAATTTGGAAAGAATTGTTCTTGACCCTGAGCACTTCCTCTCATGCTTTAAAGCATTTATCTTGATAGTCCTTCAGTGGCTCCTTATTCCTTTAGGATAAAATATAATGTCCTTTACCTAGAACATAAGTCCCTTCACAGATTAGCTCCCACTAAATCTTAGTCTTATTATATATTACCAGCCCTAACACACTCTCCATTCAGTCAGCTGGCCTACTAGCTGTTCCTGAGACACAATATTTCATCTGCCACCTTCGTATCTTTGCACATATGGTCCCCTTCCACCCAGAACCCCCCATGAGTGGAATGTTTTCCTTCCTCATATCTGTCTCTTAGAATCCTGAGCTTTCTTCAAAATACAGACCAGGAGTTTTCCAGACTTTCTTGACTTCCCTCCCTTTCCCCTCCCCAAGTCCTTAGCACTCTCTTCATATTGATATTATTAGATAGAGATGTAGGATGATAGTTTGAAGGGTCTAGTAAAGGTAAGGGTTGTGTGTGTGTGTGTGTGTGTGTGTTGTTGTTGTTGCTGTTGTTGTTTTTTTTTAAGATTGGGTAAATTTGGACATGTTTAAAGGAAGTGCATAAAGATCTAGTAGACAGGAAGAGACCAAAGTTAAGAGATGGGGGCAGGGAAGATTGAAGGTACAATCTACTGGACAAAATAAGTGCATCATACATAGAGGGACTGGATTTGGCAAAGAGAAAGGATGGTTTCAAGGGGGTCTGAGATGAAGAGAAGGGGAGGAAGGGGGAATTATATTGAATGGCTTCACTTCCAGTTTCTCAGGAAAGTAAAAAGTTAGTTCCTTAGCTGAAAGAATGTGGGTAGGAAGAGGTATGGAAGATTTGAAGGAAGAAAAGAAAACTTAGGATTACCTCTCTGGGGAATGAAATAAAAAAAAAAATTAGAGAGGAGAAAAAGGACTACTTTGGGGGCAGTGAAGGCCCAGTCATAGTTAGATAACCTGAATTTATAATTATTTATAGTAATTTATAATCAAAAGAGTTGGATATTTAGTATTATCTATTTAGTAGCAACTGAAGAGTAGAAAAGCCATATGGCAGGGCAACTAGGTGGTATAGTGAATAGAGTGCTGGGTCTTGAGTCAGGAAGACCTTAGTCCAAAATATCAAACTTCCATTAAAAGTTTGAAAAGTCTTCCACAAGTAGATAAAAAATCAGGCCACAATTTCACCCAGAAAATAGGATGGTAAAGTAATCGACGGGAACAAATTCACATTTGGACAGATTTCTTCTGTCCTTATAAGAATAGATATGTTCAAATATGGCCAACAGATTATTATCTTTTCACTTGGGCAAGGGCTTTATTTAACACTTACTAGCTGTATGACCCCAGGCAGGTTACTTAACCCTGTCTGCCTGTTTTTTCAACTGTAAAAAGAGCTAGAGAAGGAAATGGCAAACCACTCGGGTATTTTTGCCAAGAAAACCCCAAATGCATTCATGAAGGGTCATATATGACTGAATCCTCTCAACAACAACAAAGATGGTCACAGTTATGAAGGAATAGGATTTGACAAAAGATGAGCATCAATAGGACAAAGGGACATGGGGATTTAAGAGTAGAAAACAAGGTAGAGTCAAATCGATTAATCATAGGGCCCACATTGGAAAGAGAAATTAAAGCCAAAGTAGGGGTAATGGCTTGAGAAATTACAAAGGATTGAAAGGATCGGAGGTCAATGAGGATGAAAAATTGGGTTAGTACTGTAACGATTGGAATGACGCCACCTCCTGGAGACTTACTGTAGAAAAGCTCCACCATGAAAAGGAAGGTCTTTGAGGGCAAGACCATGCGTCCTTTCTTTGGCGTCAGGAAGTGATGTTTGCTAGTGGGAGGAAGAAGGAAGAGACTGGGGCTCTGTCTCGCTCTTTTCCTGGGGACACTGGTGAAGAAGGGAGCTAGAAATGCACTCTCCCTTTAATAGATAGGAATCTAGGCCTTTTCTTCTCTCTTTACCAAATTCTTATTCTCCTTAATAAATGCTTAAAAGTCTAACTCTTGCTAGAGCTTATAATTTATTGGCGACCACTCATTAGATATTTTAGACAGTTTAGCTAGAATTTTAGCCCTTAACAGTACAAATTTGACCTCAGACACTAGGTGTGTGATTTTGGGCAAGTGGCTTAACCCCATTTGACTCAGTAAAGTAAGCTGGAGAAGGAGATGATAAACTATTCCAGTATCTTTTCCAAGGATACCCTAAATGGGGTCACAAAAAGTTGGATATGACTAAACAATAACAACAACAAAAATAAGAATACTCTCCCACTTATATAGATGCAAATAAGATTTGCTGAGCAATAAGCTTATATAACACTTCACATTTCACACACTACATCAGTACAAGATACTAGTAACAGCATCTATTATTGCTAGGTAATACTAGCTCGAATTGCTAGAACTACAGTCTGGGTCTCCAGATCATTATCTTGAGGTAATTTTTCTGTTTATTGATCACATCGCCAAACATAAGACAAGAATTGTCATTTTGAGTCTTTTAAAGAATAACCTATTTATAAGAATATAACATATTAGAGGCTAAATCCTAACAAGAGGGACCAGGTACACTTTTTAGACCTTTCCCTTATATGATATAATTGTCCTCATTCAAGGGAAACCTGAGCATTTTAGTATCTGGTTCTCTCCAAGAATGGCTAACGAGTCCTCAGGCTCACAAGATTACCCAATGAAGAACCATTTTGTTCATAGAATAAGGACACAAGGAGCTGAGAGCACTTCTCCTCTGGCCAGTACCCAGTCCAGCACCCATATAGTCTCTCTGGGTCAAAGTGAGGAAGAACTCAGGGCTCAATTCTCCACATGGGTTGTCTGTTACTAAAACCTTCTCTTGCAAAGTTGATATATGCTACCCTGGCTCCCTGCCCTGTTTTATAGTTAATTCTACTCCAGGGAAAAGTTCTCTCACTGATTTCTCTATTGCCTTTCTCTTTTCATTTTTTTCTAGAGCTGCTGGATTTTGTCTGCTTTTTATCTATGTCCATTTGAAAAGAAAAAACTAGCTGATTATAGGAGGGAGAGGAATGGAAGCAGCTCTTCCCTATGCAAGTACCTTCCTCTAGGAAAGGGGCCAACATCTAAGGGGAGGGACCTTTGGCCATCTGCACTACTTACTTAAAGGCAGCACTGTGATGTGAAGGCAATTCTGGCCTTCTGAAGCCTATGCCAGAGGATGATAAGCTCTGGAAGGGCCTACCAAGATTGAAAGGCTTAGAGTGTGGGCCTAAATGAAGTATGTATCTGCTAAGTTCAGAGAAGCTGATCACCAAGAAATTGGCTTCCAGCCACAGGAACACATGAAGATGATACAAGGCACAAAGGCAGCTGTTGAGGGAGAGCCTACATCAGTGAAATCACTGATCCTTGAAGTAATAATGTAATAGGGAGCCAGATTGTAAATTAAAAGTATTTTGGAAGTGCATGACTATATAGCTTAGAAGTATATCATTATATAAGCTTGGTTTAGTAGTATAACATTGGACTTGGAGCCAGAGGACCTGGCTTTGAGGTTCAGCTCTGACACTTAATCACTGTGTGATGTTGGGCAAGTCTAATAACTCCTCTAAACCTTAGTTAACCCTTCTTTCAATGTTGAGGATTGAAGTAATCTATAAAGTACTTTTTATAAAAGCACTATTATAAAGCCTCCCAAATCACTGAAAAGAGGCATGAGGGGCAGCTAGGTGGCGCAGTAGATGGAGCACCGGCTCTGGAGTCAGGAGTACCTGAGTTCAAATCCGGCCTCAGACACTCAACACTTACTGGCTGTGTGACCCTGGGCAAGTCACTTAACCCCAATTGCCTCACTAAAATTAAAAAAAAAAAAAGAAAAAGAAAAGAGGTATGATTGTCTCATAAAATTTACAAAATCTTGTATTCTTTTGTTGATCTACCTCCAAAACCTCACTCACAATACATCCCTTCCTCTCCATTAATACAGCCATCAACCTAATTCAGATCATCCTAATTAGTTTCCTTGATTCTAGTCTCTTACTTTTCTAACCCTCTCTCTACACAAATGACAGCACCATATCACTCCACTGTTCAAGAATCTTAAGTAGTTACCTATTGCCTTCAGGATAAAATGCACACTCTTTAAGTTGGTATTTTAAAACTTTTTCATTTATTTATTTATTTAATTTTTTAATTTAAAAACTTTTAACACCTGGCTCCAACTTTTCTGAGATATTTATTACTTCCTTCTTCTCATATTCTCGATATTTTAGCCAACCTGTCCAATTTGCTCTTTCACAAATTCAGTTCTCCATATCTCACTTCCATGCCTTTGCACAGGGGCATCCTCATGCCTGGAATACACTACCTTATCATTTCCACATCTTAGAATTCTTAGCTTTTTAAAGACTTAGCTCATGTGCCACCTTCTGTGAAATCCTTTCCTGATATTCCATTAGTATTTTTTTTCCCTTCTCAAAGTTTTACAATTCTTACAATTACTTCTATGTGTAAATGTTTTATACACTGCCACCCTAGTATTCCATTCCATGTCCTCCCAGTGTAGGCTCCTTAAGGTCAGGGACTGTTTTTGTTCGGTGTTTATGTCTCTAGCACCTAGCAAAGTGTTTTACACAAAGTAGGTACTTAATATATACTTGTTGAATGAATGTTTTAAGTCCCAGTCCCATGAATCATCCCCAAAGGCAGCAGTGGTGTTTCATAGGGGTTTTTTCCAAGAAATCCCTTAATCACAGTAACCTGGAAAAAGCCCTTTTGAATCTCTGGAAGGCATGTTATTCTTTATCTGTGTCTGGCTTCACTAAAGAACTGAGAGCCTCTTCTTTGCTATCTGCCTTGTGGCTTGAAACAACAGCATTGCAAATACAATTTGGCATAAACCTTTTATTTTCTCTAGAACTTAAGTTTGCAGAGGTCAAATATCAATTAAACTTAAAGGAATTAGGGCTTCATATCAAAATCAATAGAGCTAGGGATAAAGTCAAACAATCACACTGAGCCAATGCCTGCATATGTGCTGACATCCCCTCAGGTAATAGCTATCTTATACATTGGCAGTCTGTTTTCCTAATGCCTCCTAAGGATTGCTGAAACACTCAAGGACAGGCTCTGATCAGCTTAAACAGTAGCAATTTGTTGGCTAGGCCCTAGGCTTTCCTTCTCAGACAGCAACAAGAGCCAGGCTTTTGTCAGGATGTGCAGTCATTTCCAGTACCAGCTCAGTGGCACTCTTTTTACTTTGGTGGGGAAGGATTTCAGAATGCATGTATGCTATCTAGTAGGGCAACTACATGGAGCCATGGGTAGAGCACTGGCCCTGAATCTGGGAGAAACTGAGTTCAAATCTCACCTCAGATGCTTCCTAGCTGTGTGACACTGGGCAAATCACTTAACCCCAATTGCCTTAAACATCTGGGGCCATCTCTAGTCGTCATCATCTATATCTTGCCACTGGCCCTAGATGGCTCTGGAGGAAAGAATGAGGTTGGTGACTTGCACAGGCCTCCCTTACTTAAATCCAATTCAGTGTAAGTCATGACATCACCTCGATGTCATTGTCCTCTTTGAGAATGAAGGTCAAACAACAACAATACAATTCAGTACATAGAACTTTCTTCAAAGAATTTATTTACCTAATTCATATAAAACACATTCTATATTTCAATAATTGTTTATTTTGTACCTATTTAAGCAAGCTTCAGGTGTTAATAATAGGATCTTAGGTTTTAAACCCCTTCGTTTTACAAACAAGGAAACTGAGTCCCAGAAAAATGAAATGACTTATCCAAAGTCACACAGGTAGTAAGTAGCAGAGCTGGCATTTGAACCCAAGTCTTCAGATGCCAAAGCCAACTTCAGTTCCATTGCATTCAGCATGTAATTATTATTTAAAGGGAAATGAATGCTGCCTTAAAGACCTTACTTAAATTCATCACGCATTAATATCCTCTAAAGGAAGGAGGAAGAAGTTGCATATATTGATTTATTTGGTCGAGTTCTGTGATTTGATTTATATAAGGGAAATCTGGGTATAGACTCTTTCTACTAAAGAAGATTCAAAACTCACCTGTAACTTCTAGTCTTTGGGAGTTAATAGGGTCATGGGTTTGGAGGTATAGGGGACCTTAAAGGCCTCCTAGTTCAACCTCCTTATTTGAAAGAGAGGAGCCTGATACTCAAATAGATTACATCTAGGAGCAAGGGGAGGTAAAGTGGCTTTGCTCCTGGTCACAGAGCTAGTTTACGTTTGAGTCAGGACTTAAGTCAGGGCATTTCTGAACCTCAAGGCTAGCTCTTTCTTCATTGTTCCATAGTGTCCATCATAATGTATCTATGCGTTGATTGATGGTGGAATTTCACAATGTGTATATATACATATATATGTCTCTGTGTATATAGCTAATATTATATAACCAAGATCAAGAGGATGGAAGATGGAGCATGTCATATAGAGTCTGATAGATAGGTGATGAGCTCAGTATGCAAAATGCAGCATATGTAAATTTGGACAGAGCCAATGTGGGAATTTGTTTAGCTTGATCATGCATATTTATTACAGAGGTTTTATTTTAATTATTTTTCTTTCTTATTTTTTAATAATAAATATTTTTATTTAAAGTTTTGGTTTCTAAATTTTATTCCTCCTTCCCTCCCGCCTCCTTGAGGCAGTAATCAATCAGATATAGGTTATGCATGTGCAATTATGTAAAACATTACCATATTAGTCATTGTGTATAAGAAAACTTAAATAAAAGAAAAAATGAAAGTGAAAAATAGCATGCTTCAGACTGTGGTAATATTTTAGCTAACTAGGGTCTAATCTGACTGGGGGACCTAATCTTATTGGACTTTTGACTGATCTGTGGATGTTTGACTGGCTGGCTATCTGACTGCTATTAATTTAATATGGGCCTTTTACAAAATTTCTCCACACTGCATAAGCAAAAGATTAAGAAGCCTCTTAATTAAATAATCAAAGCAGATTTATAAAAATAAATGTAAGAGATAAGGGTTAAGAAATGCAAATTATACAACCTATCTGCTTTTAATACAATAAGGGCCCTTTCCACCTCTTGCCTTAGGGTATGCTCCAGCTTTCTCCAACTTTCACTCTTGTTCCCCTGATTCCCTTTCACTGCTCAGCTCCTTTCTTCTAACTCCAAGCCCCTTTCACTTTGTTGACCTCCCCCCTGAAAAGCCCCTTACTGTTTCATTCTCCTTCCTTACTCTTATGTCTCCCCCGCAGCGTTTCTAGCATTTCTTTTTCATGGACCTCTCAGCGTCTCTAGTCTCCTCTCACTTTCTCTATCCTCCTGCCATCTTCCCTTCCCCAACCTCCATATGTCTCTCCCCCCTCCCCTTATTAACCTGCTCTCAGGTGAAATTTGGGGCTGACTGCCGGCCCTCGGGGGCTGGGCAAAGTAAACCCTGGCGTCCCTGAGGGTTTTCATGTGCCTCTCCACTGTGCATAGGGACGACCACTGTGCCTCGCCTAGGGGCCTGAGGCCTGAGGCTTTTCCTGTGTGCAGTTTAGCCTGGCTCAGAGGCCCCCCCCCTGCAGCTGAAACAGAGGGGGAAGGGTGCCAGCTCTGCTTACACAGAAAAAAATACCCTGAGGGCCCAAGGCTTTTTAATCTCAGCCCAAAGGCAGGGTCCCCAAATCAAAATAAATTTCCACAAGATTGTGTTCAATCAATATCAGTTCTTTTTTTGGAGGTGGATAGAATGATTTATCATTAATCCTCTGGGCCTGTCTTGGATCATTGTATTGCTGAGAATAGTCGTCATTCACAGTTCTTCATCAAACAATATTGTCACTGTGCACAATGTTCTCCTGGTTTTGCTCACTTCACTATACATCAATTCATACAAGTCTTTCCAGGCCTTTGTGAAATCATCCTGCTTGTCATTTCTTATAGCACAATAATATTCCATCACCATCATATACCACGGCTTGTTTAGCCATTCCCCAATTGATGGGCATTCCTTTGATTTCCAATGGTTAGCCACCTCAAAAAGAATTGCTATAAATATTTTTGTACAAATAGATCTTTTCCTCTTTTGGGGAATATCTTTGGGATATAAACCTAGCAGTGGTATTGTTGAATCAAAGGGTATGCACAGTTTTATAGCCCTTTGAACATAGTTCCAGAATGGTTGGATCTGTTCACTAACCTTTTCTATCTTAATGAAAGGGGATGGGGAAAAGAGAGAAAACAAATGTGTTTTAATTGAAAAAAAAATTTTTTTAAATGGTGATGCCAATAACAGAAATCTGGTGATAAGAGAGAGTTGATGACTTTGATTTTAGACTTCTGCATTATTGTTTTTACTCCCCTTTTTATTTTATTTTATTTTTGTGGGGCAATGAGGGTTAAGTGACTTGCCCAGGGTCAAACAGCTAGTAAGTATCAATTGTCTGAAGTGGGACTTGAACTCAGGTCCTCCTGAATCCAAGGCTAGTGCTTTATCCACTGCACCACCTAGCTGCCCCCTAGTTCCCATTTTAAGAAAGGTTTTTCAGTATCACGTGAAAGCCACTTCTAACACAGCTGAGGGGGAGAATTTTCTCCCTGGGAAAGGTTGAGTAATACTTAGAATCCCACACTACCCCTTTGCAATAGCTGCTTGCCCCCAAACTAACAAGAGTCAGACATCTTCTGTATGGCTCTCATCCCATAGCTCTCTTTTTCCAGAAATGATATGGCTATTAATTTAGCCCAGGAAACAATACTACTTGTATTAAATATGTTGAATAAGCACATTAAATTAGTATAAGCAAGAAAACTAATGGCAGACAGTGATTACCAGATGCTGTGTCTTATTTGAGTTTGTATTAGTGACATTCCTCATCTTATCCTCCCATCCATCTATTTATCCTGCAGAAGTATTGCTTCATTTGAAAAACTCGACTCTATCTTTAGTCTAAACAACTGTAATTGCCACCAGAAGTAAGCACAGTAGTTTTGATCTGAGAATGATGAGTAATTTATTTTGACTAAATATGTTTCCATGTAAAACCAATAGCCTAAGGATTGTCACATATTCAGAATACTTAGTCATCCCATTCACTGTCCTAGGAATCATATTTCCAGAAAATTTCTGTTTATCTCCTCACTGTATTATTTCTTCCGTGATTTCAGAAACACAAGATCTCAAAGTGGGAAAGAGTCTCAGATACCATCTAGTCCAGTGGTTCTCAAAGGGGTTCCCTGGGGTTTTCGTAGACCCTTTCAGGGGTCTTCAAGGTCAAAATTATTTTTATAATTATATGATGTATAGGGGCAGCTAGGTGGTGCAGTGGATAGAGCACCGGCCCTGGATTCAGGAGGACCTGAGTTCAAATCCAGCCTCAGACACTTAACACTTACTAGCTGTGTGACTCTGGGCAAGTCACTTAACTCCAATTGCCTCACCCCAAAAAATTATATGATGTATTAATTTCTAATATGGTAAATATAGATAGATATAACTCACATATGAAGTAATCTTCAATAATTTTTAAGAAAGAAAAGGGGTTTTGAAACCAAAAAGTTTGAGAATTACTGAACTCTTCCAACCTGTGACCAATGATCTCAGCAGCTTTGCCAACAGGTGGCCCTATGCAGGGATATACTGGATCCAGCTTGTATACTGATTGTTAATATACATAAAACAATATCATATTATTATGCAATAATATTATATACTATTATAAATATTGTATTGTGTATGATTATAATTAAATATAACATACACAAAAATTTCCTTAATATTTACGTATATATAAGTAAATATATTATGGGGGGGGGCCTCCTGGCAAAGATACTGGAGTGATTTGCCATTTCCTTCTCCAGTTCATTTTACAGATGAGGAACTGAGGCAAACAGGGTTGTGCCCAGGGTCACAACCCAGATATTTCCTCCTGAATATCACCAAATTAAGGGAATATAAGCATTTACCTATAATCAAATAATCTCCATGTTTTCCTCCACATAAGTATCGTTAGACTTTAAAAAGCAGGAATAGAAGGTAGCAATAGAGTTTATTTATATTTCATTCTAACTTTTCACTGGTTTTCTTATTATTATTTTTTTAGACCTTTTGTTTCATTTCCTTTGAGTGAGATTGATTTCTTTTACATCCTAGCAATTTACATGCATGAGTAAAAGTTTTTAGTGGCCTGCATATCCAATCATATTGGTGGAAGTATTATGTATATTAGAAACAATTAACGGTGATGTTACTCTCCCCTAAGATTTAGTTCATTCATTACTTATAAGACAAATGAAATTTATTAATAAATACAGTTAACAGGGCAGCTAGGGGGTGCAGTGGATAGAGTATCTGCCCTGGATTCAGGAGGACCTGAGTTCAAATCCGACCTCAGACACTTAACAATTACTAGCTGTGTGACCCTGGGCAAGTCACTTAACCCCAACTGCCTCACAAAAATAAATAAATACAGTTAACTGCTTAGGAAAAAAAATCTTAAAATATACTCAGATTCATTTCATAACCAAGGTAGTGGGAACTTGAACTTTGTCTTTCATAACTAGAAAAAAGTAGAAAATTGTTTTAAAAAACATGCATACCATGGAACATAAAACATCATCAAGCCATGTTTTACCAGAAAAGAAGGTGGACTAATCTTGGGGCAAGGAGAGATGACAGAGAGACAGACAACCCCAAGAGTATATTGGAATCCATGAAACCCTACAAGCACCTAAGGAAGGCCTCCAACATGTCAGACGATTCCTCTATGAAGAATTTGTGAAAAGGCAGGGACAAATATTACATAGGATGAGGAGTGGATGGAATGCATTTGGCATTTATGGAAGGGGGTCCACAACGATTCCATCAAGGATTCACCAAAGAAAGTATGAGATTTCTCTTGTGATCCCACTGAGCTTAATTATCTACTTTGAACTCTGCAGAATGTTTAGTAGGCACCTTGTTGAGCAAGAGAAGACTGTCCCCCTGATCAATCAAAGTTTCCTTGTCCTTCCATCTTTTTTCCTCTTAACTAGAACTACACCAAGTCATTCCACGTACTACAGAATCATCATTGTCCTTCAACTTCATGTTCTAAGTAACAGACACATATGTCTACCTATATATAGATGTAGATGGTTTTATATATTGATGTAAATATATACACATATAGATACATATGTATTATAGATCTACATAGAGAATATGTATATCATATATAATGTGTATATGATATGTATTTATTAGGGGTCCCTTTATAGAAGCAAAATAAATGAAGATCAAAAAATGAGTGAACTTGTCAATCTCATATTTATTTGCTTGTTTTCTCCATTAGGATGTAAACTCCTTGAGGGCAGGGACTCCCTCTTTTTTGTATGCCCAGCATTTAACACAGTACCTGGCACATGATGGTGTTTAATAAAATGTTTATTGACTGACTGATATCCTGATCTCTTTGTAAATCGACAATATGGGCAAGTATAATATAAACACATTGTCTGTTTCCTAATATTTTATTATACTATACATTCATATTCCAATTTTTGTTCTCTTTTGTGTATATGGATAACTACTTTTCCTACAATCTAAGTTTCTTGGGACAGGACTATATCAATTTCTTCTTTGTAGTTATTTATTTTTTTTTTTTGGCAGGGCAATGGGGGTTAAGTGACTTGCCCAGGGTCACACAGCTATAAGTGTCACGTGTCTGAGGCCAGATTTGAACTGAGGTCCTCCTGAATCTAGAGCCAGTGCTTTATCCACTGCACCACCTAGCTGCCTCCTCTTCTTTGTAGTTCTTTTGCCTAGCATGGTGTCTTACACATAATGAGTGCTTGAATATTTATTGACTTAAAAACAGAACTAACTTGAGTCAAAGTGAAGAGGCTTGCCCTTTTCTTGACCTTCTATATCTTCTACACACAGATCCAGCAGCTTATACACCCACAATAGTTCATTTTGTTCTTGAGACAGATACTGAGATTGCTGTATTGTACTTCATGAAAAAAAATCTATGCAACTCAAATTTCATCTAACATTTATTAGGTTATTTTAAAAAAAAGTAGTTTAGGGCCTGCGCTTCCATGGATAATAAGAGTTAAGTTTTCCTGGCTTAACTACCTCATCTACTTTCAAGGCCTTCTTTAAAAAAAAAAAAAAAGAGGGGAAAAATTCAGTTTGCTTAAACAAGTAACCTACCTAAATCTTGACTACTGACATCCCCCAAGAAAAGATGAATTGTCAAACACCAAAATATCAAACTTCTCTTAAAAGTTTGAACATTCTTCCAAAAATAGATAAAAAAGCAGGTTACAGTAGTTTCACCCAGACAATGGCATGGTAAAGTAATTGACAGCCACAAATTCACATTTGGACATATTTCTTCTCTCCTTTTAGGAACAGACATGTCCAAGTACAGTCAAGAGATTATTTCCTCACTTGGGCAAGGACTTTATGTGCAAATGGGTAGGATGTAGTTTTTGTTTGGGGAAGTAGGGAAAAGGTGGGAATATGCAGGTGGGTATACATGCCTAAGTGTGTGTTAGATCTATTTAAATGTACTTGCAGAAATTTTCTTTGTGTCACTCGGTGCTCTTTCAGGGAAAGGTGATTTTTTACTTTTTTCTCTTAAAGTCCTCAGTTTCTAGAACAATGCTTAGTATACAACATATTAATAGTTACCAATAATAATGGCTAGCCTTTCTGTAGTACTTTAAGGTTTTTGAAGCATTTTACATGTTATCTTGATTCCTGGGACATAGGTGTTATTATCCACATTTTACAGATGAGGAAACTAAGACTGAAAGAAATTAAGTCATTTGTTCAGAATCACATAACTAATGTCTTAGGCCAGATTTGAATTCAAGTCTTCTTCATTTCATTTACTGTGTGACCCTGCTGCTTATAATTAACAAGAAATTCAAGACATTTTTTAAGAGAAAGAAAGAGAAAAAAAGAGAGAGGGAGAGAGAGAGGGAGGAGGGGGAGAGGGAGAAAAAGTACTGATCTAAGACAATTCAGTAAATCAGAACTACAATTAGCACTGGAGGAGAGACTCTAGTGATGAAAATTTGGGGATAATTTGAAAAAGGATGATAAAGAAATGTATTGTTTATTTGTTTACTGTGACCAATCAACAAATGGTTATTTCATGCACTCTGCCTGCAGAGCATTGTAACAAGTGTTGGTGACCCATTAGACACAGTCCTTGTCCTCATGAAGCTTATGACATAAAACAGAGTTGACCATAATATAAACTATCCCATTAGAAAGTCGCAAAACAAAGTGCCATGTGATTTGATAAAAATATTTTGCTGGGGTACTCCAGGTCAATGCCATAATGTGTAAATAACAGTGAGACAAAAGTGAATACTATTTATTTCTGTTGATTCACACGGGGACACTTGACACTTTGAGACTAAAAAGATTCTACGGAGACTATCGAGGAAGGAATCTACATAACTTGAAGGCACATGTGATTTCCTCCTCTTTACACCAAATCGAAGGTTGAAACCTTGGAAGAGTCTATGGAAAGTGAGCACTTGGTTGCACAGTCATGCCAAAAAATAGGATTTGACTTTCTAGACTTTGGCTAGAGATTAATGAGCTCATCGTATCTCATGAGGACTAGAAAGAATGGATTTGATTTGAGATATCAATAAGACAAAAATATTTTTATAAAAATAAAAAAATTAAAAAGACCAATGAAAGCATTTAAACAGATGATCTTGGAGTATTGAAGTACATGAACCTGGGAGAGGATTGAGTTGGAAAGATGTAGATTCTTGCAGTTGGAAGGAACCTCACCAGTCATCTATTCCAAATGTTACTCAAATAATGAATCACAATGTCTTTGTTCATTAACTTCTCTTTAGACTCTTCTCTTTTATTCTGCATTTATCCAATTGATTTGCTGATTCCAGATGCGGGACTTTATTTTGCCTCTATTAAATTTCATCTTGTTAGCTTCAGTATATCAATTTAATCTAGAGAATCCCTTTTACAGATTCTGATTATGTCATCCCAGTGACTATTGTGGTATGGAGGGAATTCTGGATTCTCGAAGACCAATGCATTGTAACCTCTAGTAGCTTCTCTCAAAGGAGAAAACAAGTTTTTTTTTTCTTTTTCTTTTTTTTTTTTAGTGAGACAATTGGGGTTAAGTGACTTGCCCAGGGTCACACAGCTAGTAAGTGTTAAGTGTCTGAGGCCAGATTTGAACTCAGGTACTCCTGACTCCAGGGCCGGTGCTCTATCCACTGCGCCACCTAGCTGCCCCGAAAACAAGTTTTAAAATGTTCTAGCAAAAGACGTTCCCTGCTTTCTTCAGACCAGCCTCACTACAAATGGAGAGTTATAACCAGTAACGTGACCACTTGGTGATTGATTCTCTGGTCACAACAACCAGTTTTATATTCTGTATTTGTCACCATATATCTAGGAAGAATTGGAAAACTGGACTATGTCCAAAGGAGTATGATTAGCATATCAGGGGAATTATAGACTCTACATAAGAGAATCAATTTAAAAAAACATGGGGAATCTAGCATGGTGAAGAAAGGACTTGGAGAGATATAATAACTTTAAGTATTTCAAAGGTTATTTTGTAGAAAATTATTTTAGCTTCTTTTGTAGCTAAAGGCCAGAAACAGGAATACTGAGTTGAAGTTGTTTAGAATCCTGTTTAAGCTTGATTTCAAGAAAAACTTATTAAAAATCAGAGCTCACCAAAAGTGCAGTGGAATGCCTTTTAGCAGGTAGTAATTCATTTATTACTAAAGGTCTTCAACCCAACGTTGAACTATTGCTTGTCAGGGGTGTTTCTGAAGATATTCATGTTTAAGTATGACTTGAACTAGAAAACATATGAGGCTCCTTCAAACTCTGAATTTCTTTAATTTTTTGATCCTGTGACATTATTAGACTAGATATATTGAAAAGGACGGGCCCCTAAGTGGCACAGTAGAGTGACAGGACTGGTAGTCAGAAAGACTCCTCATCTTCCTCAGTTTAAATCTGGCCTATGTGACCCTGGGCAAATTTTTTGTTTTTTTAGTGAGGCAATTGGGGTTAAGTGACTTGCCCAGGGTCAAACAGATAGTAAGTGTGTGTTAACTGTCTGAGGCTGGATTTGAACTCAGGTACTCCTGACTCCACTGTGCCACCTAGCTGCCCCCCTGGGCAAATTATTTAACCCTCTTTGCCTCAGTTTCCTCTTCTGTAAAATAAACTGGAGAAAGAAATGGCAAACTACTTTAGTATCTCTAAAGAAAACTCCAAATGAGCTCATGAAGAGTTGGACATGACTGAAAAGACTGAACAAGTGAAAAGGATGTAGGGAAGAAGCACATGGAATTTCTACTGTTTTCCATTAGAACAATGTCCTGGCTGCAGATGTTGCTACTTTTCCCTCTGGTCCCTGCCAGGCTGCTTGCTCATTCATTTGAGATGGATCTTTAATTTATTTCCTTTCTTCTAGGTCTTTGACTATAGGAGAATGTCTTCCCTTGAGCTCACTCTTTCTCAGCCAAGTCAGTGACTAATATCTTGATTCTTTCTTTTCCTTTTTACTCCCTGTCCTGCTTTTCAACTTTGTGTTTTGGGTATCAAGTTGCTAGGCCACAGGAAAGCCTAATGGGGCCCTAGAAGAGCTAACAGTTTTTAATCTAATTCTATCCTCAGTGCAGAAATATATATGCTTATTGTTATAGATCAGGGTGAGTAAACTGGGGTCCATGAGCTAGATTTTTAAAAAGAAATATTTTTATAACTAAATTTCATCTAAATTTAATTACTTTGTAATCATGTGCATTTTGTTTTACATATTTAAAAACATTATTTTGAGAAGGAGTCCATAGTTTTCACCGGACTGCTTAAGGGATCCATGAAACACAAAAAGTTTCAGAAACTCTGTTCTGGGATTATTTTTACAAATCATACAAACAATATGTAGAAGCCATTCTTCATAGATATTCATGTTTGTATTTAGCCTAGTAATTCTCTCCAAGATCTATGTACTTCCTAATCCTCATGAAGTACTTCTCTGTCTCTGTAGTAAAACTGTGTCTACATTATTGAATTAAAATCATTTCACGACTCTTAGATGGTGCAATTTTGCTGAAGATCTTGTGAATTACTGGCTGGGAAGGGGAATCCAATTATACATTTAAGTAACTCATTGAATAATATTGGGGTGTAACAAAAAGGAACCTCAGCTGGCAGCCAGAAGAATTGAGTGCTAACCATGAGTTTTCTGCTTAGTCCTGTGTGACTTAACCACTCTGGGACCTTATTTTCTTATATAAAATGGGGATTGAAGGTTAGTGAACTTAAGGGGGGCATAGATGAGGGAGTGAACAGGATGAATGGGCAAGGATGGACTGCAATCTGCATCACTGACAGGAATACTCAGAAGAAACCACAGAGTAAAATGAGAATGATGCACTTCCTCTGCTTATGTCACTTGATTGCTATTGGTCAGGATGTGTGATTTCAGCAGTGTACAGAATTCTCTCCACTAGTGCAGGTCAACAACTCCTCTGTATTTAATAGCTAGCTCTGTACATATATCATCCTCACAATAACCTTGGGAGGTAGGTGTTAACATTATTCCTATTTTACAGATGATGAAACCAAGGCTGGATGATGTTAAGTGACTTGTCAAGGTCATACATCAACTGATTTTCTGAAGCAGAGTTGGAACTCAGGTGTTCCCCAGAAATTAAGTGACCTGATTAGAATGACACAGTAATTATGGGTAAGCATCAGGGCTAACCCAGGTTTGCTTTGAGGCATTTTGGTAGGTCACAGTGGCTAGAGCACCAGATTTAGAGTCAGGAAGACCTGAGTAGAAATCTTGCTTCAGATATTAGTTGTGTGCTCTGGGCAAGCCACTGGACATCTTTGGGATTTAGTTTCCTCAACTGCAAAATGAGGGCATTAGACTCAATGGCCTCTAAGATCCCTTTCAGCTCTAAATTTATTATCCTATGATCCTGACTGAGGTCACAACCTCCCTGGCAACAGGACAGAATACTTTGACTTCTAGTTTGTAATGGTCTACCAAGCAACTCTCCAAGAGGAAGAATTCATGAAGCTATGGGAAGAAGATTGAAACAAGTTCTGCATGAATATCTGCATTTTGTTGTTTTTCTCCAGAGAATAAAAGGCCTTATTTTTCTGAGGATTAAATGAGATGATGTATATGTATTGCCTTTTTTTTTTCCTTTTTTGCAGGGCAGTGAGGGTTAAGTGACATGCCCAGGGTCACACAGGTAGTAAGTGTCAAGTGTCTGAGGCTGGATTTGAACTGAGGTCCTGCTGAATCCAGGGTCTGTGGTTTATCCACTGCACCACCTAGCTGCCCCCATGTAATTCCTTTTTAAGGAATGAGGTGCTATGTGTGTGTGTGTGTGATTAATCTCATATTACATTTAATTGGAAAAATCATGAATCAATAGGTCTAAGTGGGAAAGACTAAAGTCTATTCAAGATGAGCAAAGGAGAGTAACATTTCATCACTAATAGCTATCATATTATCACAATGATTTGTGTTCAACTCATAATCTAAAAATTGACCAAGAAATATATGTTTGGCGAAAGAGGTATGCCAAGCAAATAGCAAGAGTAAGGGATAGTAAATGGGGACTCTAAAGATTGCTCTCAAGCCCAAATAATCATAGGTATACATAGAGTAAAACCTGGGTCTGTGGCTACACCCTAAGACAAGTACTATTTCCCGTGGGAGTGGGGGTAGGGTGATGGTAGTACTTCTCCTGGATGTGCTGGAACATCTGGGAACATTTGGCCCAGTTCTGTGAATACCTATTAAGAGTCATATTGGAACTCTTCCAGGAGGATTTATGGAAGGAAATAGACAAGAGTCATTTGAGGTGATGAGGTGTAGAGGGGTTTCAATCTGCACTACTGGAGAGAATATCAAACAGTCGAGGTGACAGATCTCCTGAAATATGGAAATAGTATATGTGCTATCAGTTATAAACTAGATAAACAAGAGCCCAATGAATACCCTTCTAGTAGGGCCTATAAAATGATCTATGGTAGATATTAGGGACTAAGCCTCTATTAATTCAAGAGGTAGTTTTCTTGGCTGAAAAAATGATCAAACAATCTCATGCTAAATGATCACTTTAGGCTTCTATGCTTATTGTATATGGATAAATTCCACCAGAAAAATGAGAAGATATGACCAAGGATATTGCGTTCTCTGAAGGAACTTGTTCCTTGATTGATGCAACTACAGTATCTTATTTCCTACTGTATTTCTTTTCTCTTGCAATAATTCAAGGTGTTTTGTTTTTAGAAGACAAAGAGAAACAAAAAGCCCTCTGTATGATAAAATATCCCCAAAGCTTCATCAGATATTAGAAAAGAAGGGGGGAAATCCATAGGAGAATGTGCTTTAATGGATTAACAGAAAGTCAGTTTGAGATAATTAGGTGTGAGCAGAGTGGTCCAGGTTTCATAAAGCCTTTGAGGATTTTATGATAAGAATACTCAACAAAACCCAAATCCATATCACTGTAACTCCATAATCCTTTGAAAGGAAAACAGTGTTAGGCAGAGACAAAGAAGAACACAGTTTCTCTGCTTAAGTATTGAGGATATTATTTTTTTAAGCTATAGAAAACTATATTGCTCCAAAAGTTCCCTTTTTACACCTTTCACAAATTTTGTTTTCTAAATTTTCTAGGTTACTGAATTGCTTCAACCACCAAACACCTTCCCTCACCTGTCAGGAACCTTCTAGAAATTCTTAAACAGTGACAAACTATCTATTGTGTTGGACGGCACAGCTCAGTTTTATTTTTGTTCTGAGACTACATCTTGTACTCATACAACAAAATCATGAGCCTGATGGGGAGAAAAAACTCACATCCTCCCCCACAACTCTAAAGAGCTCTTTCACCTCCCTCCTATGGGGTTATGCTGAATACTCTCCAAAGGAGAGAGAGAACTCATGAAGATGTGGGGGAAGATGTGAATTGAGCCCACTGTGAATATCCTAATTTAGATGTTTTCTTCCAGAGATGGGAAAAAAAATGTCAACTAAGATAATATATTCTCTAGCCTCATCATAAGCAAAGAAAAAAGGAAGGAACCAGAAGGAGAGTGTAGTAAAATTGGGACTGGCACACAGACTATCAGCATTACTAGTATATTCTTGGCCAAGGATCAACATTACTTGCCATGAAGGTCCCCTGTAGTGTTTGCAGCTATATAATGCAGTAACCCAGTAGACTTGATCATGAGAAGGATATGTTTACCTCATTAGGAAAAAAAAGTTTAATCTTTACTTGATTTAACTTGCTTGGTGGAAGAATTTAGGCATATTTTAAATTCTTCTATCACTTGAAATACTCTTAGACTATCTGCTTTCCACCTCTACCTCTATCCCCACCAGCTCCCATCCTTGTTACTCTACAGAAACCACTTTTTAGAGGTCATCAGTGTGAACTTAATAACCAATGACCTTTTTAAAATCTTTTTTCCCCCTTCAGTTCTCAATGGCCTCCTGGCAGCATTTGCTACTTCAGACCCCTTCTTGCTTCTGGATACTCTTCTCCATCTCAGAGATTAAGAGCAGTCTTACTTTTCTATTTGCATTCCTAGCATTTGGCATCATACTTTGCATATAGTAAGTGCTTAATAAATGCTTCATTTATCATTCAAATAGAAGTAAAGTATATCATGTATTTTAATGGGATTAAATTAAACAGTTTAGAGATGAGTCCAAGGAGGCCCTAAAAGGAAAAATGGGGAGAACCATGGACCAGGCAGGTCCTAAAAGTATATGAAGAACAACAACAACAACAAAAAGATGCCTAGAGCTTCAAAAGTCTGGTTACTTAAGCAGACAACTCAAGACTTGGAGCACCATCTGGAGGCTGACCCAGCTGCAGTATATAGCTCCCTGAGTAGAGATTTTAGCCAATTTCCTAAGAGTGATGTAAATAAAGTCCTCTTGTGAGTGTAGCACTTACCTTTTACAGGATGTCTATTAGAAAACAGAAGCAACCATGAAGGAATTATGTGGATACAATTGATATGGGAGAGTCAGGGCCCATATTCTTTGCCTCTATGCAAACTGATTTGTTATCCTTCCTGAATAAATCATGCGTTCTGGAATGATGGCCGAGGCCAAAATTGTGAAGTAAGCAAAAATGGCCTTTCCAACCTCCACTTTTCCCCTTCAGGTTGTATGTTATCCCTTCTCAATCCTCACTTCATCCCTTCTCACTTCCTACCCACCACTCAGTCGTTGTCTCTATATTGTTAGCTTTGATTCCTGCCCCAGAAAGGGGCTTACTTCCCAGCTAGTGGCCTTTTAGTAAGTAGCCAGAAGAGTGTTTTATTGGGCTGAATCTCATTCCATAAAATAGATACCACTTTCATTGAGAAAGGAAGTATCTAAAAAAAGACTTGCAAGCACATTTCAGGGAAATGTCTATATAAATAGAAACATGTAGACTTATTAAAATAACTTCTATAATAGGTCAATGAATCTGTGATAGTTTTGTGAAGCTTGAGCATTCCCCTCAATGGTACAGAATAGAACTCACCCATTCCTTCATATACCCTATCATTCTTCCCCATGTTCTTTCATAGATCTTCCATAGAAGATTTACCTAGGTCTGTTTTTGTGTTTGTTTTTCATTTTGAGGATTTAATAAATTACCATGGCTAGCCTGGTTACAGCTCACTCTTACTACATGACCTATATACCTCCTTTCCCTATCACACATCTCTTCACAAAGAGATGTCATGGCATAGTGGATAAAACTGCTGGGCCCAGAGTAAGGAAGACCTCATATCAAATTCTGACTCTGACATTTTCTAGATATGTGAACATGGGCAAATCACTAAATCTCTTTCAACCTCAGTTTTCTCCTCTGTAAAATGGTGATGATAATAATACCCAGAGTGCCGTAGTACCAACTTCACAAGATAGTTGGGAGACTAAAATGAGATAATATGTATATAATGTGATTTATAAAATTCAAAACACAATGTCAGTTATTATCATCTTTTTTCACTTCATGAGCATCAGTCCTGCATGGAAATATACTTGGATCCACCATGCATCCTTTCACTTGTCTTTGGGATAATCAAAAGTGTTCAAACCAAAAATGTATCAAGTTAACCAAAATGACTTGCACAAATCAAGAATGTTATTCCTAACAATAGTCTTTAAAATATAGACACACAAAAATTCCTACACTGTGTATTATCTTAGATTATAAATTGGTACCTCTATTAGGACCCTGCTACTTGACAGAGGTCACATGGGTTTCAGAGAGACAAAGAACTGAAGAAATGAGCAGAGAGAGAGGGAGAGAGAGGAGGAAGAGGAGGAGGAGGAAGCTTGTGTCACTTGTCCTTTTCCCTTGTCTTTTGGTCAGGTCATTTGTAATTACTTTTCTTTTTCTTTTTTTTTTTTGCAGGGCAGTTGGGGTTAAGTGACTTGCCCAGGGTCACACAGCTAGTAAGTGTTAAGTGTCTGAGGCCGGATTTGAACTCAGGTACTCCTGAATCCAGGGCTGGTGCTCTATCCACTGCACCACCTAGCTGCCCCTGTAATTACTTTTCATCTTGCTAGAGCCATCCTAATACTTAGCACCCCTAAGGGTTGGAGGCAAAAAAAAAAATCTCATCTTCTGAATTATAAAACTGTGTACATTTAGACTGTCTCTCCTCACCCCCCACCCCCCACCCCATACACCCTTTTGAAGTAGAGGTCAGCTTTAAATGGAGATGATCCAATCCTGTTAATCACAGGGAGTTGCTTCCTCAGGATAGTCACATGGCCCTTCAATGCTCAGTTTTCCTAAAGGCATTTCTCTGTTTGGAGCTGGGAGTTGAGTAGAAGTAGGGAGGGTGTTGTACCTCTCTCTCTCTCTCTCTCTCTCAGCTAGAAGGCAGTGAGGTAAATCTCATAACTGCAGTATTAGGAGACATTCTTGAAAGGGTTTGTAGGGGTTATCAATTAACCCCCAGTGAGGTGTTAGTGACTTAAAACGTTATCCTTTTGAGATATAAATACTTTTACATATAGTCCTGAATAAAGAACCAAGAACCTTCAAGATGACTCTCCAATGTTGGAATTTCAAGTATCCTAACAGGCATTAGATTTGTGCAACGGATGCTGCTTGGTTCCCTTCAAATCATACTATGCCTACTCAGCCCTGCTGAGTGAGAAGTCAGACATATCCTAGAGTAATAGAAGAAGCTAGAGTCAAGAAGTATGATACTGTGTTCTTGTTTTAAAAAATGCATCTTGTTCCTCCTAAAACAAAATTCAGAAGCATTACCTCATTTTCCCACACACTCTTCAGTTTTATCTATTATTCCCTTATGGTCATTTATAGTTGCAAAATGCTTTACAATCGCTTTTTATTAGTTGTCTGTCAGAGAAACCAGAAGAACAAGGCCAGTATTTAAATGCATAAAGATACTGATCAATGAAGTTAATTGACTTAATTGACTTGCCCTGGATCTTACATTAAGATTGAATGGCAAAAATGAGATTAGATTATTCTAAAGTGAGAATTGGAATAGAATTCTTTTTACATTGAAAGTGATTGGAATATTATAATTCCTGAACTGGGAATTATGCAGGAAGTTATCCTAAGATAAGAGACTAGATCATAGGTGCTTAACTATTTTTGTGTCATGAACTCCTTTGCCAAGTGGATAAGGCCTATGGGCCCCTTTTTAAAATTATACGTTAAATAATAAAAAATGCAAAGATTATAGAGACAGCTAATGACACTCCAGTAAAATTCATTTCTTTTTTCCTATCTGAGGTCAAGGACCTCTCCCTGAAACCAATCTATGTACCTCATGGTGACCCCTGCACCCCAGAACTAAGTGAAGTTCCCTGTTTTTAGGCAACGAAGTGACACAGTGGATAGAGCATAAAACCCTAAATCATGAAAACTTGAGTTCACATCCTGCTTCAGACACTAGTTAAGTGACACTGAGTAAATCACTTAACTTCTATCTGCCTGAGTTTTATCATTTACAAAAGGGGGAATAATAATAACACCTACCTTCCAAGGTTATTGTGAGGAAAAAAATGAAATAATATGTATATAGCACTTTAAACCTTAAGGTCCTATATAAATACTAGCTGCTATTATAATAATTATTATTGTTATTATTCTTTTTAACATCAAAGAAGTGTCAACCAAAAGTTCCAATTTTTATAGTTGGTTCAATTAAAGTCCAATCGGTTATTATAATGTATTTTATATATCTTAGTGTAAGTATTAAAATTAATATAACACTAGAAGAACTGAAGGGCAGCTAGGTGACTAAGTGGATAGAGCAATAGGCCTCAGTTCAAGTCTGGCCTCAGACACTCACTAGCTGTGTGAGCCTGGACAAGTCATTTAGCCCTTTTTGCCTCAGTTCCTCAACTGTAAAATGAGCCAGAGAAGGAAATACAAACCACTCCAGTATCTTTGCAAAGAAAACCACAAATGGAGTCATGAAGGGTTGGACATGACTCAAACAACTGAACAATAACAACAAATCATTCCATCAATTTTCTGTCAAAGACCTTTGTATATCAGAATTGGAGATGTACCCAGAGTTTAAATCTAGTGCTTCTAAGCAGACTTTGTGACACACAGAGGGAACTATTTTTCTATAACCTCACAGCAATCATGTAAGGTAAATATTGCATAGGTTGATACCTTGTGAGATAATACTACTTATCATCTATCATTTGTAACTGAAAATACTCAGGCTTATAGAAATTAAGTATGTTGTCTAGAGTCATATAGCTGTTAGATACCTAAAATTGGATTTGAACCCAATTCCTCCTGACTTCAAGGTCACAATTTTATCTAGTATACTTTTCCCCGACCAAAATAGTTTTTGTACCACCCTTCTCATTAATCAGCTGCTTTATAGTTAGGCTACTCTTTGTAAAGTTTCCATCTATATCAATGATCATCAGCCCAGAACTTTTCACATCTAGACTATTTCCAGTTATACCTCAAGTATAGGATTTATTTAAATGAAAAAAATTTTTAATGCTGTAAAGCAGTTTTAGTGGGAGATGAGAGGTGTAGCTCTGTCACATATCCAAGAAAATCCAAATAAGCTGATGTTCTCCTCAAGTCAGTAATACAAAAGAAAAGGAAATTACAGACCTGTATCTATATCAAATTTTCTATTCACAAGAATAAATCCTACTTAAACATGTATTAGTGCTCCAGTATAAGAAACTTCTCCACTATTTAAAGACAAGTATTTGCCATTTTCTCTTCTCCAGGAACTCCACAAAGGACTAGGAGTTTACAAACTCTTAGAAAGCTGATATCTTTACTTGAAGTAAGCCAAACCCAGGTTAACTGCATTGTTGCATTCCATGCCCAAATAGACTACTTCTCTCCGGGAACTGAAGAAAAATAGTCAAAGAAAAACAGTATCAAAGCATACACTCATTTCATCAAGAGAGAAGTACAATAAGAATAAATACTGGTTTTGCATGCAAGTCATGTTAGAAAAGAGAACAATGCGGAGGTTGAGTAATAATAGTCATAAAATGCATAACTAAATTGAAATGAAGAACAGAAGGTTAAAAGGTAAAGAAGATGTGAGCAAAGGGGGAGAACTGCATCATGGGGGGTGGAGAGCAAGGCAAAAGAGAGAGGAAAGAAAAGGGGCAAAAGGGACCATTTCATTCCCTTTTTTAAGAAGGGAATGTTTCCAATGATAAAGAGAAAAATGAAACAAACAGAAACGTAAAAGAATGGCATAAAGGAATGTTTGAATCAGTGTCTTTCTGAACCTCTGAAGTTCTTCCTTTGGTAAATGTTTAATCTGGTTTTATATATGTTTATTTAAATAATGCTTTAAGGTTTACAAATTACTTTACAAATATTATCTCATTTGATTCTCACGGCCTTGGGAGATAGGTGTTATTATGAATCACCATTTTATAGATGAGGCTGAGAAAGGTTAAGTGATTTTTCCCAGGGTCACATAGCTAGGCAATGTCTAAAGTCATCTTTGAACTCAGGTCTTCTTGACTCCAGGTACAGAGATCTATCCACTGGGCCTTGCTGCACACATTCATCTCTTCTTTTTCCCCTACCAAAGTGAGAGGCTGTTGTTTTTAAGGATTTTAAGACACTACGTAAATGCTTGCTATGATTATACCTAAATATGCCTCTCTGTAACTTCACTCATCACTACTAGTTCTGCCTTCTGGTCAATATTAGGTCTCTTTTTTTAAATAAAACAGTCTTTCAGATACTTGAGGACAATTATTATTTCCTCCCCACATCCCAGTTTTTCCCTCTTACTAAACTCCAGTTCTTTCTACCACTCCTGATATGCAATGATGACCAGTCCCCTTATCGTTCTGGGATCTTTCTTTGGACCCATTCCACTTTGCACATTTCCTTTCTAAAATGTGCTCAGAACTAGGCATAATATTCCAGTTTTGACCTTAATAGGTCAGAGTGCAGTAAGATTAGCACTTTTCTTATTCTGGACATGATATCTCCTTTTATAGAACCTAAAGTCCCACTGAACCACTGAACTGATAGAGAACTGTCTCTGAGTTAGCGTAGTTATGAATTCAATTCCTCCCTCTGATGCTGTGACCCTAGGCAAGCTGTTGAATCTCTCAGTGACCCAAACAATATTCAAACTGGTCAATCAATAAGCATTTATCAAATGCCTATTATGTTTGCCTCAGTTTCCTCATCTGTAAAATGAGTTGAAGAAGGAAATGGTAAATCACTCCAGTATTTTTGCCAAGAAAACTCCAAATGGAGTCACAACAAGCTGGATATGACTGAAACAACACAACCACAAAATTATGTGCCAGACTCAAAGATTCTGAGCTGCAGAGTAGGTATTAGTATAATTCTACTGACAAGGGAAAATTCCTATGCTAAGGAATTCATACTTCTAGTAAAAGAATAAAAAGACAGGGGCAGCTAGGTGGCACAGTGGATAAAGCACTGGCCCTGGATTCGGGAGTACTTCAGTTCAAATCCAGCCCCAGACACTTGACACTTACTAGCTGTGTGACCCTAGGCAAGCAACTTAACCCTCATTGCCCTGCAAAAAACAAATAAACAAATAAGTAAGTGAATGAATGAATGAATGGATAAATAAATAAAAGACAAATTAATGATTTTGGCTGACATATTGCACTTTTGTCTTGCACCAATCTAGCATTCCACTAAGACCTTAAAGTTTTAACAAAGGATTATCTATTCATATCTCCCCGATATTTTACTAATACAATTAATTTTTTAACTCAAATAAATGTAGGATGTCACATTTATCCTGATTATGTTTTGACATATTACTCTAGCTTACTGATATGTTTGAATCTGGACTCTGTTATCCAAAGTGTTCACTATCTCTTTCAGCTTTTAAAAAAAATTAAAAGTTTGATAAGCACATGATTTGAGGTTTTATCCCTAAAACTGACAGAAATGCTGAGCACAGGGCCATGCACAGATCCCTAAGTTCCTCCACCTCCTTTAAGGTTGCCATTCATTACTTACTATTTTTTAGTTCAGTAATCCACCCAGTTTTAGATATATTTAATTTTCTAACATCGAACCCACAACTTTTTATCTTGTCCACAAAGTTAATATATGAGATTGTAAAACACTTTGCCCAAATCCAAGAATACTGTTTATAGCTTTCCTTTGACCCTGCCTGGTTAGCAATTGTGTTAAAAAAGAAATAAAACAATATGATGTAGGAAAAAGAGTACTGAGTTTGGAATTGGAGGACCTGTTTATGTGACCAAATCTCAGCCTCTTTGAGGGGCAGCTAAGTGGCTCAGTAGATAGAGGTCCAGGAGTCAGGAGGACTTAGTTCAAATCCGAACTCAGACACTTGACACACTAGCTGTGTGACACTGGGCAAGTCACTTAACCCTGATTGCTTCAAACATCCAGAGCCATCTCCAGTCGTCCTGATTTGTATCTTGCCACTGGACTCAAATGGCTCTGGAGGAGAGAGTAAGGCTGGTGACTTTGCACAGCTCTTCCTCTCTTAAATCCAATTCATTGCCAGTCATGACATCTGTCGTGGTCTTCTTTGAGTACAAAGGACAAAAGAACAACCACAACAAGCTTCTCTGAACTGAAGGAGTTCAACTAGACAGCTAGGTAGCACAGTAGATAGAATGTCAGAACTGGAGTCAGGAAGACTCATCTTCCTGAGTTCAAATCTGGATACAGACACTTAAGAGCTGTGTGACCCTGGGAAAGTTGCTTAACTCTGCCTCAATTTCCTCATCTGTAAAAATGAGCTGGAGAAGGAAATGGCAAACCACCCCAGTATCTCTGCCAAGAAAACTCCAAATGGGGTCAAGAAGAGTCTGACATGACTGAAGTAACTGAACAACACTGAAAATGCCCCTTCCATCTTTAAATACCATGATTCTCATCTAGAATGACCTTTTTGCTTTTATGAAGCCATGTTGGTTCCTAGTGAACACTGCTTCCATTTTTACAAACCCTAAACACACTCTTGTGATATTTTTTTGAAAACCAAACCTCTTGTTTCACTATCATGGGAAGCTTCAGGTGAAGAAACTCTATCTACCAAAGTAGATGAACTGTGTGTTCTTTGTAGGAAAGCTAACAAAGCTCAGTTTCCTGAGCGTCATCATCAGAGACTGGTAGATCTGCACTCGTTCTGTAACTCATAATCTTAGAGAGTTACAAAGGCACTGAGAGTTGAGGTGATTTTTTCCAGTATTACACAGCCAACATGTGTCCGAGCGAGGGCTAGAACCCAGATATTCCTGATCCTGGGGCCAGGGCTCAATGTACCATGCCATGATGTTTCAGAATTGAGCCAAGAACTGAAGTCAAGCTCATTGGCTTGGAGAGCAAAGATTCAGTCAGTCAATTGCCCATCTTGAGTTCTGTGGCACCTTTCCATTTTCTTCAGCCTTTGAAAGACCATTGACTGGCTTGGCAAGTGTTAGGAGAACAAAGGATTGTTAATACTTCTGAATAAAGGAGAGACTGAATGTCATCTCTTTCTACCTTTCCAGAAATATGAATTTGATTATAATAATCAGGAATAATAAGATTTGAGTGTTGATAGGCTCTTTTTTTTTTTTGTGTTGATAGATTCTTGTGCAACTGTAATGGAACCCAGTAAAATACTTTACATCATTTCTGCATTTTTCTTTATAAAAAATTACACAATTTTTCCAAAGTAATTTTTCCACTGATGTGTTGGTTATGGGAAAAGCTATTTCATATTCCTCACCAAAGTTTGCCTGTATGATAAATACTTACTTCACTCATTTTACCACAAGTTCATGTGTCTGACTCCTGCAAAAGGGAAAAAAAGATCAAGTAATTTCTGCTATCTAGTAGTCTTTATGCCTTTTCATTTTGATTTTCCCCTGAATTTACTTTTTAATTACTATACCATGTTCCTCTATTTTGGCTTTATAAGCAAATATGTAAAGGATTTGTGATTTCTCAGGGTAAGGAATTTCTAGGATAGGAACTCCCCCCACCAATGAAGGTTGTACTCTGATTATAATGTAGTAGATATGGGGCAGCTAGGTGGCACAGTGGATAAAGTACCAGCCTTGGATTTAGGAGAACCTGAGTTCAAATCCAACCTCAGACACTTAACACTTACTAGCTGTGTGACCCTAAGTAAGTCACTTAACCCTCATTGCCCCACAAAAAAATGTAGCAGATAAGTCTTTCTTAAGGCCCCCCCAAATCAAATGACTTGATCAGACATATTGCTAGTAAGTATCAGAAGAGGGATTTGAACCCAAGTCATTTTGTTGGGCAGCTAGGTGGTACATTGGAGACGGTACCAGGTCTGGAGTCAGGAAAACTCATCTTCCTGAGTTCAAATTTGGCCTCAGACCCTGAGTGACTACTTAACCCTGTTTGTCTCAGTTTCCTCAACTGTAAAATGAGCTGGAGAAGGAAATAGAAAACCACTCTAGTATCTTTGCCAAGAAAATCCCAAAAGGAGTCATGAAGAGTCAGACATGACTGAACAATAACAAAAAAACAAAGAAAAGCATCTTGTCTATATGCCCAATATTCTATCCACTATATGACATTATTTCGATTTGGGCTGTATTTATTTTCTAACTAAGGTAGTTTAGTACCAGTCCTGATTTTGAAGACCCAATGACATAACTTTGTGCATAAACAGTTATGTTTTATTCATAGAGCCATAACATATAGGAGGTGGAAGAGACCTTAGACATCAATTAATCTATTTCTATCATTTTTGATAGGAAAACTGAGATTCAAAAAGATTAAATAATTTGCCTAAGGTCACATACTTGTTTTGGAAAATATTCAGGAAAAAAAGTGGTTGGTCTTTCCAAGAAAACTGGCAAAAACATAGGTTAAAAAAGAAAAAAAAAACAACCCTACAGAAACTGCAGTTAAATAGGAAGCTATTTCTTCTAAAATAAGCATTGATAAGAAGAGGAGAACAAGTTGAGAATGAATTAATAATAAGGTTGTCAAGCAAATTCACTCCAGATTGGGAGAAAAATGTACAGGATAAAGATAGCTTAGAGTGTGGTGCCTGCATTTGATTTGCTAGTCACAAAAGAGGCGATATCGGAGGACTACTTGAAATCTTAGAAGCCCAAATATGACCTTTCCATGGAGGAACTGAAAGTACTTTCTGTGCAAAGAAACGCAAAGGAGGCAGTTAGAGTGGCACTGACTTCAACATAGGATCAGAATCCGTAACTTCATCTGGGTGAGTATTCTCTCCACTGATGCAAATCATAAACCCTCCATGTACTCTATGATCCAATGCTAGGAGGCACTGGCATTCCTGGGAGTCATAAAACACAGCGCTCCATCTCTGTCTCCATCTGCCTTTGCCCTGGCTGCCTCCATCCCTGGAAGGTTCTCCTTCCTCACCTCCTCCTCCTCCTCCTGGTTTCTCTGGCTTCCTTCAAGATGCAGCTCAAATCCTACCTTCTGCATTCCCCCAGAGTGTCTCCTTGTGAAACAGTTTCCCATTTAAATTGTATATATCTTGTATCTAGACAGTTGTTTTCATGGAACCCTCATCAGCATGTGACAACAGCATGTGAGTTTCTTGAGGGAAGGGACTATGTTTTTGCCTTTCTTTGCATTCCCAGAGCTTAGTATAATGTCTGGCACTGTGTAAGCACTTAATAAACACTTGTTGACTGGCTGAGAAATTTAGGCCAAAGGAAAAAAAAATTATTTGATGGCCAATCTGGTGATGAACCTCTGGTTAGTTTTTGTACAAAGGGCCCATAGTCACTGGGTCTACATTGACAAAACTTGCCAGAGCTTGATCTGGGCTACCACAGTCTTTGAGAGCCAAGGGTCACTTCCATAACAACTTGAGTCACTGGACTGGCAAGTCCTCAGACTTAAATGGCACGTTTAAGACCTTTTCTCCAAAATGAAGATTAATTAAAGTGCTTTAAAGTACCAAACAGCTAGCTAGGAACACTGCATTTTTAGAGAGTCTGACTGTTAAGGGGATGGGAGGATGGAGAATGGATATTAGATAACAGTTGAAATTAACAAGTACTTATTAGACTATATGCAGATAGATCACTGTGAATGATAATAATAATAATAATAATAATACTGAAACTTGACAAGTATATGGTACTTTAAGCAATGTAAAATACTACACACAAAACATGTCTTTGGCCCTACCCATAAGGAGAGTGACTTAAGAAGTTTGGCGAAAGGAACCATGTGTTTGATAGGGAGGGTTATCCATATTCTCTAAATTCTCGAGTTCTGCCCTGGATTTAGGAGTAGAAGATGCCCCTAAGAAAGAGGACAGAGGAAGGAATTTCAAAATGGAAGAAGTAAATGCATCAGGGCTACAGTGCTACTGGAGCTGGTGGCTGTGGAAGGAAAGGGTTTGTTTGTTCAATCATGGTTCAGACCGAGGACCAAGCATGAGCTGTAAGGATGAGCCAGCAATTAATCTGCAGCATTTGACCCAGATGTGGGCTGGGAGGATGAAATGGTGATCCTCTTCCACTTTACTCCTCTTTAGGAAAAACTAATTTTCTTTTGCCTTACTCAATCCCTTCACTTCCTGCTCCTGTTCTCCCTCTTTAGGCTCTTTGAGTGGCAGAAACTTCTCTGTTCTTTTCCTAAATACTTTCAGGCTTGTCACTAATCCATGATAAAACTCATTGGCCAACTAAACCCAGTCTGTTAGATTCATTATTTAATACGCAGATGGAGTAAAAGGGAATTGCACTCTTCAGAAATGAGACATTTTGCCTAGCAAGACTAGGTTGCAGGCAGAGTCATACAGTGAAACACATAAAGGCAGAGAGATGGCTGTTGTTATACTTCATAACCTTACAGAAGTACCTAAGACAAATAGAAATACCCCTGGAGATAAATTCCAAGCTCAGAAAGCAGTGTACTGTGGGTTTGTTTTTTTTTTTAATGTGTCACAACTTGAGGATGAGTGGTTCTGTAGCCGACTTTCTCCTGCATCTGCAAAGCCGGCCCCTGGGGGCAGAGGGTGTGAGTTAGGACCTCAACATCTCTCAAATATACCTGCTTCTCTCCTCTGACAGCCACTATTCTAGAACAAGCCTCATTACCTCAAACATGGAGTACTTTTATAGCCTGGTGGTGGGTCTGTTCGCCTCAAGTCTAATTCATCCTCCAGTCAGCCATTAAAACGATTTGCCTAAAACTCATGTCTGATTATGTCACACATACATCCCTCCCCCCCACACACACTCAACAAACTCCAGTAGCTTCCATTTGCCTCTAAGCAAATATACAGTTCTCTGGCACTCAAAGTCCTTGATAACCTAGTCCCCGCCTGCCTTTCCAGTCTGCATACACCTTACTCCCAGACACAAACTCTTCGAGTCAGTGACTTTGGCATCCTGGCTGTCCCATGAATAAAACAAATCCGTCTCTCATCTCCTGGCATTTTCTCTGGCTGTCCCTCACACCTGGAATGTTCTCCTTCCTACTCTAATGACCTCTCTGGCTTCAGTTCAGTCCCACTAAATTCCCACCTTCTACAGGAAGCCTTCCCCAACCCTTCTCAATTCCAGTGTCTTCTCTCTGTTAATTATTTCCTTTTGATCCTGTATTTAGCTTGCTTTGTATATATTTGTTTACCTGTTTGTCTCCTCCATTAGCTTGTAAACTCCTTGAGGGCAGGGATTGTCTTTTGCTTCTTTTTGTATCCCCAGTGCTTAGCACAGTACCTATAATACAGTAGTCATTTAATAAATGTTGATTGATTGATTGGTAGCCTAACTGGAGGACTTCTAGTAGGCATGGTCAGTTAAGATAGCAGTATAGTGCAAAGACTAGCGCCCAAAGTCACTCAAGAGCTCTGCTGGGTGGTAGACAATATTTATACAGTCCTTGATCTTATGAAGGTTATGGTATAGAATGGGGATGACACCAAGATAACCAAGATACACATGTATATTAAACAATAAGTATATTAGAGAATTATAAAACAAAGTGCTATCTGAAGTCTGTGTGTATGTAAGAGAGAAGAAACTAAATAAATGTTGGAGTTACATGCAGAATTGGAGAGAACATAACAACAGATTGAGGGGGAAAGATAATGAGCCCATTCTTGAGTATGCTAAGTCAGATGTGCTGGTAGAGCATCTAGGGGGAGATATTTTTAAAGAAGGGTCTGGACTTAAATTCAGGAAATAATTGCCTTTCCTTTTCATATAACCTTCATCTACTCTGTGTGTGTGTGTGTGTGTGTGTGTGTGTGTGTGTGTGTGTGTTTTTCTATATCCCTAGATGTTTGCATGTTATTTCCCCATTACAATGTATGCTACTTAAGGGTATGGATTTTTTTCCCTCCTGCTTTTTCTCCCCAGAGCTTAACACAGTGCTTGGCACATTGTTCAGTTAGTCAGTTGTGTTCCACTCTTTGTGACATTGTATGGTTTTCTGGAGTAATTTGCCATTTTCTTCTCTGTTTAATTAGGTAAAGAGAGGTTAAGTGACTTGCCCAGGGTCACAAAGTTAATGAGTATCTGAGGTCAAATTTGAATTCAGGTCTTCCTGTCTCCAGGCCCAGTGCTCTATCCACTGAGCAATCTAGCTATGTGCCACATAGTAAGCACTTAATAAATATCTGTTGATTGAATGAAATAATTAATTACATTTCGAGCTGCTATTTTAATCAAGAGTTATATTTTACAGACAAAGTAATTGGCTAATCTGAGGTGTATCCCTATAGTTTCAATTATCCATAAATGATATTAACAAATATTTGGCCTATGTAGCCACAGACATATATGTCCATTTCATTTACCTGACTGACAGCTCCCTGAAGTACAGGGATTATTTTCTTGAAGAAAATCAATTCTGAAGGACTATCCTTTTTCAGTCATTTAGTCAGCAAGCATTTATTAAGCCTTAACTATGTACCAGGAATTGTGGTAAGCTCTGGGAATACAGAGAAAGGTCCTTGTAAATCCAAGCCTATTAAATGACAGAAATATCACATTTCTTTTCTGTGTTCTGCTATTTTTCCCACTAATCAAAGAACTCTGACTGCTATAGGAAAAGAAATCGTGAGGATTATCAGAGTCCATCATCAATGCAGCAGTTTCTCAGAAGGTAGAGGTGTCCCAGAAATAGAGGTCATAGCCTATGCCATGACTAATTAAGAATGGCATCTTTCCATGCTAACTGTACTTGACTCTCTTGGACCATTTCTTTTGGTTATTTGTTGACTGATTGATTGGAATAATTTCAATATTGCCATACCAAGAACTCTGAGGAGGGCAAAGGTCATATAGGTTTGATCCTCCACAGGGCTGCTTGGTTTCACTCTGGTCCATAAACCAGTTAAATGGCAAATGTCTTCCCTTCTACTCATAAGAAATGAAAATATTGTTCTAAGCTGTGGGGAGAGGAGACATAAATTAATATCAATATAGTTTCTAATGGACAAATGGGACCTAATACTAACAAAGCGAATAATAACAATAACTAGCATTTATACAGTATTTTAAGGTTTGCAATGTGCTTTACAGATATTAATCTTATTTTATCCTCATAACAACCCTGAGATGTAGATGCTGTTATTATTTCCATTTTCCAACTAAAGCAGAAAGAAGTTAAAATGACTCCCCCAGGGTCACATAGTAAATGTCAAAGGTCAAATTTGAACTCAGTTTTTCCTGTCCACCTAGCTGCCTTATAGATTAAATAGTTTAATTGTTTCATTGCAAGGATGAGAAAAGGGCAGCTAGATGGCACAGGGAATAGAATACTGGGTCTGGAAGGAGAAATACTCATCTTCCAGAGTTCAAATATGGACTCAGACACTTACTATCTATGTGATCCTGGATAAGTCACTTACCCGTTTGCCTCAGTTTCTTCATTTGTAAAATGAGCTGGAGAAGGAAATGGCAAACTATTCCAGTGTCTTTGAAGAGTTGGAGATTATATGGTCAGTTGGTAACAGGGTTAGAACTTGAACCCAGGTTTCCAGTGTTCTTTCCACTGGAGGTTTGGAAACAGTTAAATAAAGAATAATAGGTAGGATGTTCAGAGATAAATATAGGTTCATTGTAAAGATACATTTTCTGATAACTAGAGCTGTCAGAAAATAGAATGGGCTCCATCAGCTGAAAGTAGGTTTCCTTTCACTGGAAGTGTTGCAGCACAATCCAGAAAGCCCAATGGTTGTGTATATTGTACAAAGGATTCTTGTTCAGGTAACGATTAGATTAGCTAACCTCCAAGGCCCAACTCTGAGATTCTGGTAAGCATCATCCGGGCCTCTCTAGTGCTTCCCAACCCACCGTGACTTTTCCTTTACAGAAAAATCAACAATGCACCAATACCACTTTTCTAGTTTCCAAGAGATAACCTCAAAAGCTTTTTGGTGGCACAGTAGACAGACTGCTGAAATTGAAATGTATAAGACCTGATTTCAAAACCTGTCTTCAACAATTGCTTACTAAATGACCCTGGGCAAGTCATTTAAATTCACCCACTCTCAATTTCCTCATCTGTAAAGTAGGAATAATAATATCCAGAGTCATTGTAAGGATCAATTAAATGATCTAATTATGTAAATTATTTTCTAAACCTTAAAGTGCTAGGTAAATGTTAGCTTTTTAAAAATTATTATATGAGTATAAAAACTGCCTCAAACACTTACAAACTGTATGACTCAGGGCAAATCACTTAACCTCTTTCAGCCACAGACCCTCCATCTATAAAATGGTTATAATAAACGTATCCACATCATAGGATTATTGTGAGGATCAAATGAGATGATATCTATATATCTATATATCTATATCTATATCTATCTATATCTATCTATCTATATATATATATATATAAAGCACTTTGCCAACCTTAAAGCACTATACAGATATGAGCTGCATTGTAGCATGAAGGCTTTCAGTGTAAGCCCACGAGACCCAATAAAACACTCATCATAATGGATTCAAGGTCGTTTTTCCTGGGCCCTTAGTGGAATCAAGTCTTCAGGAAAACATATTAGAAGAAGAGCAGGTGCCTTGCTCAATGCCCTGGAAATGGTAACAGGGTGTTACAAAACCAACTGTGCCAGAGAATCAAAGATTGTGTCACACAGGTCACTCTAGTAACAACACATAATTCTAGAAGATGAGTTGTCAATAGAAGGGTTTGATGGCTTGAAATAGGGCTGCAAAACCATTTTGTGTGTGGTTTCGACAGAGTGTGTCTGTTGGCAGGAGCAGGAGAGGGAGTGGATGCTTGTGGCTCGCTGTTTCTCTGAATGCAGCATTAACCTGCCTTAACCTCTCTTTGGCTGGGTGCCCAAATCTTTCCTGCTAAGAGATGCTATTTTTCACTCGCCTTTTTTTTTTGTTCCCTTCATGCCATTTTCCAGCCTTGTTGCTGCAGTTGCAGACCTGCTGGGGTGTGTTTGCTCTGTGAGTGGGCCCTAAACAGGGGTGCTGAAACTGAAGAAAACATCCCCAGGGAAAATGTGGTGTATGCTTTCCAACACTACTCAGGGGTTCTTCCCTTTTTTGAGCATCTCATAGATCTCTCTGGGAGTCTGGTAAAGCCCAAAGACTCCTTTTCAGAAAAATGTTTTTAAATAATTGAAAGAAATGCAACATTTCAGTTAGAGGTTAGTGAAAATAAAGGTGTAATCTTTTTTCCACCATCCAAGTTCACAGAAACTCCTGAAATCTATCTCCTGGTTCCTTGGGTATCCATAGTGTTCAGATTAATAACTCTTACTGTAACTCATCTTTAGGCCAAGCCTGTCTGCCTTGGGGGAGCAATAATGTCACCCTGTGCTGGCTATCCAGAGAATATCATCCTGGAAATGGTGCAAAACAAAGAGCTCTGGCTTGCATTGCCTCTCTAGTATGGTCTGCCTAAGAATGAGAAGGGTTTTATACACATTTCCATTATTGCTTTACGGAAACAAGGAAAAATTACGATCATCTCTAGTTTATATAGCACAAGGCTTCTTAATCTGGGGTCCAGAGATCCCTAAGGGGTCTATGTATAGATTTCCAGAGGTCTGTGAATTTGGATGAGAAAAATAATTACATCTTTATTTGAACTAACCTTTGATTCCTTTGTAATATTATAAATTTTATTTTATGCATTGAAAAACATGACTCTGAGAAGGGATCCATAGGCTTTACCAGTCTGCCAAAATGTCCATGGCACAGAAAATCTTAAGAACTCTCAAAGTGGAGGGAAACTAAGGCCCAAAGAGTCTAAGTTATCTGTCGGGACAAAGCTAACCAAGACATTTCCAGGATGGGGGCAATTAAGCATTTGTTCCAGGATGCTAAAGGGAAAAGGAGAAGGGAACAAGCATTTATTAAAGGCCTACCATGTACCAGGCACTGTGCTAAGTGCTTTACAATTATTATCTCATTTGATCCTCACAACAGCCCTGGGAGGAAGGTGCTATTATCATCCCCATTTACAGCTGAGGAAACTAAAGTAGACAGAGGTTAAGTGACTTGCCAAGGGTCATACATCTACTCTGAGGCCAGATTCTCCTTGACTTCTAGGCCCAGTACTTGAACCTAAATGTATAAATCATCAAATTTAGAGGACAGTAACAACACTCAGGTCTTTGAGCACCCAGACATAACCAAGCTTAGCCCCTTCTAATCAAGACTGATTTAGGGAGCTTATTAGCGCCAATGAATGCGGATGATTCTCATATCCCCAAACCTCTCCTGATCTTCATTCTCACACCTCCAAGAGCCTACTAGACATCTCAAACTGGATGTCCCATAGACATCTTAAACTCAACATGTCCGAAACTGAACTTAATATTTTTTTCCCTTTAAATCCTCCCTTCTTCCTAATTTCTCTATTACTGTGGAAGGTACCAGTATCCTCCCAGTCACCCAGGCTCAAAATAGTAATAAACATTGATTCCTCATTCTTCCTCATCTCCCATATCCGAGGAGTTTTCAAATCCTGTTGTTTTTATCTTAGTAACATCTCTCATGTATGTCCCCTTCTCTTCTTTCATGCTGCCACTATCCTGGTCCAGGGCCCCATACTTTCATGACTGTAAGAGCCTGCTTGTTGGTCTCCTTGATACAAGATTCTCCCCACTCCTGTCCAGCTCTACTCAGCTATCAGTCATTTTCTTAAAGCACAAGTCTTTGTTCCTTTGTAATTGTCTAAAAGCAAGTCACGTCACCAAACCATTCAGTCAACTCCCTTTCACCTCCATGTCCAAATACTAATCCTCTATTTGACATTCAACAACCTTCACAACTTCCTCCCTTGTCCCTTTCCAATTTCCTTGCACTTTCCTCTCCTCATCTTCATTCTACCCCACGCACCTGGTGATCCATTGACACTGGCCACCTTGCTGTTTCTTGCACAAGAAACTCCATCTTCCAGCTACGGGCATTTTACCTAACTGTCCCAGTGCCTAGAATGCTCTCCCCTCACCTTTCTACCTTCTGCCTTCCCTGAAGTACCAGTTAAAATCCCATCTTCTACCAGAAGTATTTCCAGATCCCCTTTGAAGCTAGCATCTTTTCTCTAAAATTACTTCCAATTTATCCTACATTTGCTCACATATTGTCTCCCCCATAAGACTGTGAGCTCAAAGACTTTCTTGGGCCTTTCTTTGTATCGCCAGTGCTTAGCAGGGCCCCTAGCACAGACAAAAAATGCTTATTGACTAACCAAAAGGAAGCTAGGTAGGCTGAAGTAAACTCCTCTCTCTACACTGTTCCTCTTCTCATTTGAGGGGAACTTTATGCTGCTTTCTCCAATGAGGAGAATGGTGCTTGCCTTGGGCACAAAGATTCCTTGCTACTACTTTGTTAGTTGAAGAGGTGGGACTTTCTGGACTTGTATTCATCTGTACAGCTATGGAGTCAGAGCTAATACAGAAGTCAAACAGAGAGAGACTAGCATGATGACTGACATTTGTCATTGAGCTTCTTCCTCTATTAGAACTTTACCTCCAAGACCATTTTTGTCAGAAGTAGTTTGTTTAATGTTCTTGTTTCAACAACTAAGTGACTTAAAGGTCTAAACTCTTATTAAAATGTGGGAGAAAGAAGGGTTAGGAGGAAGTCCAATCTATGAATTAAAAACTATTGAGCGCTCTCTCTCTCTCTCTCTCTCTCTCTCTCTCTCTCTCTCACACACACACACACATACACACACATACAGGGAAAGCCTCATTTTCTAGAGCTATGATTTAGCTTAATGAGGAAAAAGAATTACTAATTATTCTACTGAATTGTTTTCTTATTGGAACTGAAAAGAGTTCAACCAAAAACATCAAAAAAATTTCCAGAATAATGATGGTTTTCTTGATAAATTGCAGGATTCATATACATATATTATTGTTATTATTAAACAAAAAAGTGTTTCTTTTCCCTCTGACGTAAATTCTGACTCAGTATGCAGAACAGTAACAGTCACAAAAGAAGCTTAAGGGGAACTGATGAAACTCAGTTCAGCACAAATAATGCAATCTAACGATTAAATAAATTATTCATTGTAGCTATTTATATGGTGTAATTCCTATACTTACCTGACAATATGCTGACTGACTGGCTCTTCACTCCACTATCTTTTCCTCGGTAAACTCAGTCAGTCTATAAGATCAAAGTTAAGGGTAAAATGCCAGTCTCTTTTTATAAAGTGATTATTTTAGTTGTGGTTCTTGTCCTGAAGTGCAAACAAAGGGGAAAAAGGGTTTCAATTCTATTTCTGTTTACAGGGAACCAGATTAGCATCGGATGTAGCTCTTAAGATGAGAATATAAGTATAATCAGGGAACAAAATGGGTCACCCCAAACTTGCTTTATAGCATCAGAAATTAACTTAAAAACTGCCTCTCCCTCATTACTAAGCAAGAACACATTAACCATCCTAGACACATGAGCATCCATCCTATTTTTATACCCCTACATAAGTGGAGATTCCATAACTTCCCTTGGGAACTCACTATTGTATAACAACCATTGATGAGAGCATTTTTTTATATCATCAATTCTTGTGCTGCTGAAAAAGCCAATTTTTTTTCTTATTCTATTCTCAGAAAATTAGGATGGTTGTCAACATATCTTAAAAATAGAGCACCTGACTTGGAATCATAAGATGTGGGTTCAAATACTGCCTCATACTTATTAGATGTGTGACCCTGGGTAAGTCACAACCTCTCTAGGGCACAATTTCCTCATCTGTAAAATTAGAAGGTTGGATTCAATGGTATCTAATTGTGCCTTCCAGCTCTAAATCCATGAGCCTATGAAAAGACTAACATATTCAAAGATATTTGGGTCTTCTGATCTCCCATGAAGGTGAGAGGGGAGGAAACAGAATTCTTTTAATCTTTTCTTCTGTCCAAGTCTAGACATTTTTTTAAAGGGGGGATGGTGGAGGGGAGGCTTTCCTCTGAACTTCTCCAGGTCCTCTATATCTTTCTGGACTTTGTGGAGACCAGAATTGAGCATAAACATCTAACTAGGGCTCATCAAAAAAGGAGAATCAACTACCTATTATTTATGAAATCGCCAAATGAATATTTTCTGAGTACTTACATAATTGAGGGATACAGAGCCTTCAGACACCATCCGGATTCTAAAGGAGTACATTCTATGTGTTCAATTGACTTTAGTTGTATCTGTGACTCCATTTGGGATTTTCTTGGCAAAGGTACTGGAGTGGTTTGCCCTTCTCCAGCTCATTTTACAGATGAGGAAACTGAGGAAAACAGGATCAAGTGACTTGTCCAGGGTCGCACATCTAATAAAGGTCTGATGCTGAATTTGAACTCGGGTCTTTATGACTCCATTCCCTGCACTCTATTCACTGTCTCACCTAATCACCTTAGTACAGTCTACTAACATTTTAATAGTACCAGGATAGAAAGTATTGTTGTACAAAGGAGAGAACGCTGAATTTGGAGTTAAAGGATCTTGGTACAAAGTTTCTCAGCTACTTACTAGCTGGGTGACATTGGGCAAATCATTTCTGCCTTGTGAAACACAGATTCCTAATTGGTAAAAATGAGGAGGTTGAAATAAATTATCTCTGTGGTCCCTTCCAGCTCTAGATCTCTGATTTTGTTGTGGTTTTAATGTGACTATTCCCTCCACAAAGGAAGATGAAAACCCCTCTACAACTTAGTAAGTTTTCTTCAGAACTTGTTGTCGAGCCAGAATTTATTCATCTTGCAACCCACCTAGGCAGCTAGGTGGTATGGTGGATAGAACACTGGGCCTGGAGTCAGGAAGATGAGTTCAAATCCAGGCCTCAGACACAAGCTATATGACCCTGGACAAGTCACTCAACCTCTGCCTGGCTCAGTTTCCTAATTTGTTACATCATAATAGTACCTACTTCCCAGGATCAAATATTTATAATGTACTTAGCACAGTGCCTGGCACATAATAAATACTTGTTCCCTTTCCATTCCCCTTGATGAACCTCTCTGAGTTTGGATGGGATGGTCCTAAGATAATGTATGCACAATCCACTAATGAGCCTGTACTCAAAGCTTGGGAAGGACTTCTCCAGTTTGTGTTGCATAGGCAAAGCCTTTGAGAACCCAGGTTTATCCCCACACCACGGTTACACCTCAGAGTAGGTCTTTAAAGGAAGCAGTTGTAACACACAGGACAATGAGCACATAATGCAAAAGAGTATGCAATTAAATGCAACTAATTTTGTGGGAATAGAATAGAAAAAAACTAGGCATTTCAAAGACCAAAGAAGAGATATGTGAGGAAAGCCTTTGGAAAGAAGGTAGAACGTGAATCATGCTTTGAATTAGAATGTGAGCTTCTTAAGGGTGCTCCTTGAAGGTAGACACTACATGTATGCCTTTTTCTATATGCCCAACACTTAGCACAGTACCTGGAACATAGTAAGCTTTTCATAAATACTTGTTTACTAGCTGACTGACTGACACTGTCATCTAAGGATCAGCCTAATTATGACTGGAGAGGTTCATCTGCTGCTGAGTGACGAAAAGAAATTTTAGACATATCTCCCAAAGATCATGACTCCCAAAGAATGACTTTCTGCAGAAGGCCTGGAGAAGTAGCAATCAGGGACCACATATTTGCCTTTCTTTATATCCCCATTGCTTATTACAGTCCCTAATACATAGTAAATAAGTTTATTAAAAAGCTTATCACAATGGCCAGTACACTTAAATGCTTGATGACTTGAAGGAGGGGTAGGATTCAGAGAGGCAAATGGGCAGTTGTAGAAATAAACATGGAAGAACTTGTAAATGATTGGAAAATAAGGTTGCTTAGGTAAAATGAGGCCAACACAGAGAGGCACTCTGATAGTCAGAGCAGTTGGGTTTAAATGCAGCCAGGTAATCAATAGTGAGCTACTGAAATGTTTGAGTAGAGAGATGACATGTTAAAAGTCATGTTTCAGGAATATTAATCTGGTGTAATATGCAGTACAGATAATAAAAAGGAGAGAATAGAGTCGAGAAGTCCACTAAAGATACTGTTGCAATAATCTCATAATAGGATGATGAGGTCTCAAACAAAGGTGGTGACTTGAGGATGAGAAAGAACAGGTGGAGCTGTGAAACATTTTCAAAGAAATATACAGAGAAAAATGCAAGGATTAACCTGATTTAGGAGTCTGAAGAAGAAGGATGGACTGAAGATGAAGGATCAGTTTTCAGCCTGGATGATCAAGATAATACTGGTACCACTGGCCAGACCTGGGCTACGGGCAGAAGAATTAGAGAGTAGAGCCTGGCTTCTAAGACAAAGATGCTGAGTTAAATTTGGAATATGTTACATGGGAGATACAGGCAGGGTCTCTAGGTAGAAGAGATACGTGAGAAGGCACAAGTAGAAACACAGATTTGGAAGCCAACAGTACAGAGGATGGTCAAAGATATGGAAATGAATTACTTTCATAAGGATTGGGCCTTGGGAAAAAATCTCAGGTTAGGAAGTATGAGAAAGAAGAGGAACCATCCAAGAAGAAACATGAAGCAATGAAGGAAAAAAATTAAGAATAATCTAAAGCTACAGATATTGCCATTGCTTATTATAGTACTTAGTACATAGTAAGTAAATAAGTTTTTTGGTTTTTTTTTTTTTTTAAGCAGTAAGATGACACAATGAATTAGCGTGCTGGGCCTTGGGTCAGGAAGACTCATCTTCCTAAATTCAAATCTGGCTTCACACATTTACTAGCTGCGTGACCCTGGGAAAGTCATTTAATCCTCTTTGCCTCAATTTCCTCATATGTATCCATTCTGAGCTGGAGTAGGAAATGGCAAACCACTTCAGTATCTTTCCCAAGAAAACCCAAAATGGGGTTACGAAGAGTTGGATATGAATGAAAGACTGAAGAACAAAAAGAGTACAGAAACCAAGAGAAGGCACCTTGAATAAGGAAGAGGAGGTTAACAGAATCATTGGCAATAGGAAAAAAGAATATAAGGGGAGTCAGTCAGTAATATGCATTTACTAAACACCCAATGTGTGAGGCATTATACTAAGTACTGGGGAAACAAAGAAAGGGGGAAATGGGTCCTTGTTATCAAAGTGTTCACATTCTAATGCCAACATTTTTGTACATATAAGCTATATACAGAGTAGAAGGACAGTCATCTCAGAAGGTAAGTATTAGTAGCTGGGTGGATGAAAAAAGATTTCCTGCAGAAGACAGGATTTTTGCTGAGTCTTGAGGGAAGAATGGGGAAGGACAGATAAAAGCTCCCTGGATTGGCCAGTAGAGAACTCACTGCTAACCAGAGAGCAGTTTCAGCAGAGGATAAGTATGGAACCCAGATGACAGAAGGAAGTGGATGGTAACGAAATAGAAGAAGCAGAGGGAGAGAACCAGTTTGGAAATCTGACAATGAAAGAAGGAAAAAGGGAAAGTAACTAGAGGGAGAAAGTCAAGTCAACAAGCATATATGAAGCACCAGCTCAGAGATTTGTCCATGGTCCAACAATAAGTTGGACAAATTTCTGAGCTGGTTTCTAGGCACTCTGCTAAGCACTGAGGATACAAAGGAAAACAAAACAAAACAAAAAAATCTGGTTCCTCTTCTCAAAGGACTAATAATCTGGTGAGGGAAACAACACAAGAAGCTATGTACAAACAACATATATACAGGGTAAAATGGATATAATCTCAGAGGGAAGGCAGTGAGATGGAAATGACAAAGGAGAGAATTTGAGGCATAGGAGACAACCAGTAAAAATGCTAAAGGGCCTGTGGAGAATCAAAGAAGATAAGGGGTGTATGGGAGAGACACTATTATAGCCACACTTTCATGGTGTTGCATTTACCTTTTTGCTCTTCGGTCCTATATTCAGTCATTTAGCATTATGTACAGGACAGTGTGCTAGGTTGCAGGGATACAAAAATGAGTAGTTTATTATTGTTGGAACCCTCCACATTGTAAATTCTTAATAATTTTGTTTTCATAATTAATTTCTTTTCATTAGTTATCAAGGTTATTATATGTAGGTCTTTTTTTAGTTATTCTTAATACATTCTAAAAAAAACAAAAAAGGATGTTAATTGAAATGCAGATTAAGCTAGGAAGTACTATATTGGAAACACTAATGAGGATAAAAAGATTTAAGAAAATGAAAAAGCTGTGTAGAAAATAAATTGAGATTCAACCGTGAGAAAGTTTAACACACTTGGGAAAAATAATTCTAGTTAGAAAAATTATTAATTGCAGGAAGGTTCTAGAAGGTACAAGGGAATGGAGGGATGGGAATAACCTAGGAAAGTACTAGAGTAAATATTAAATTTGCCATCATTGTGTGGGTTATGGCATAACACGCCATGGACTTGCTCAAGTCATCCATGGGAGAACTGGGACTAAAACCTACAATGTCACTTGTAGTTGGACAATGCCTAGAGATGTGGAAGAGGAAGGTGTGGTTGCCAGACCTATTCCTTCTTTTCCCTTTCAGCATCCCTTCCCTCCCTCCTGCTTCCCTTCCACTTCAGGCACCTGCCTCTGGGCCCCCTGCTAGCTAATCTATAATTAACTGAAAATTAAAGCTATTACTATATTTGATTAGAGCTAAAAGTACGACTCTCCCAAGAATATCTGCATTTCAAGAGGCAACAGTAGAAGTCAGGCATTGTTTGCCTTTGGGTTGAACCTCTGTTCTTCCTGACCATTCATCTTCAGGGCCCTGCTCTGTTTTAAGCCTGAAGTTCAGGGGAAAGTCCTTGAGAGGCAGTATGATGTTGGTGGAAAGCACACGGCATGTGCGTTCAAATCCTAGCTCTGAAATGGATTATTGGACCATGGACAAATCTCTGAGCCAGTTTCCTAATCCAAATGGAGATAACACCAGCACTACCTACCCCAGATTATACTTTGTAAACCTTAAAGTACTATATAAAGGCTTCCCTCCTAAGTGAGAGAGACAGAGACAGAAACTGAAACAGAGACAGATACAGATGGAGACAGAGAGTGTGTAGACACACAATACATTGTATGTAAAATGAATCTCTGAGTGTACATATATACACATAATATGTATATGTGTGTCTATATGTATTTTTTAAATGTGTATATGTATTTTTTAAATGAAGGCCAAACAAAAGCAATTTGAACTGAAATGTTAGGAAGTGTGTTCAAGGTTATTTGTATTACAAAGCAGTTAGTTATACTAATTTGGTTGAATGATGGCAGAATTAGTATATGGTTAAATGAAATACAAAAATAAAGTGGACATGTCTTTTGGTAAGAGGCAGTAAAGAAGAAAAGCTGAAGAGAGCTTTAACTATTAGTACTTCCAAAGAAAAAACAAATTGATTACAAGGAAAGGATTTCTCTCATTTGTTTATTAAAGGAAATATTTTATTCAAATATTAACTGTTTTCCTAATTCATAGTTCCATCTTTACCCTTTGGAACTGAGTAGCATTTAAAAGTTTTTTTCATGAAGATATGGAGTTTGATTGGAAGACAATTGTTTTTATTTTAAAAGTATTGTATTAGTTTATGTTAGCTTTCATTATGTAAAAAAATGTCTGAATGATTTACTTCTTGTTGGGAACTACTACTACTATGGTAGATGTGGATTCTATGCTAAATTACACCAAATTAACTGGTTCTATACGAATTAATTTCTTTGGCCAATATTAACCTAATGGTTTACATCTCCCCACTATGCTGCCTGAATTTCATGCATGATCCTCAATGCTCCTTCCACTAGAGCCTTGGACTTTACCCCCTTGGGGATCCAGGTTTCTGATAGGTGAGTTTTTACTTGGATCTTACCAAGAACCAGACCTCCAGGACACCTCCAGCCAGCTCCACATCATGTACACCTTCTGCCCACCTCACTCTTCAGCTCTCCTAACCGTGTCTTTCTTTAGAACAGAAGCTCCAGGGGTAGCTAGATGGCGCAGTGGTTAAAGCACCGGCCCTGGATTCAGGAGTACCTAAGTTCAAATCAGGCCTCAGACACTTGACACTTACTAGCTGTGTGACCATGGGCAAGTCACTTAACCCCCATTGCCTGCAAAAACAAACAAACAAAAAAAACAGAACAGAAGCTCCTGAGGGTGGTCCCCAGTGCTTAGCAAAATGCCTTGATAAATGCTCCTGAGGGTGGTCCCCAGTGCTTAGCAAAATGCCTTGATAAATGCTCTACCATTTATCTATCATCTATCTATCCATCTATCATTTACCTATCTACCTATCATCTATCATCCATCCATATATGTATCTATTATGTATCTACCTATCAAATATCTATCATCCATACATGTATATATGTATCTTTCTATGTACATTTGTATGTTATCTCTTTATCCATCCATCTGAAAGTGTCTCAATTTAATTGCTGAGACAATTTATATCTCTGACAATTTATATCTCATCTACCTATGATCTCGATAGATTAGGCATCCCTAGAACTTAAAAAGCATCCCTAGAGATCACTTTGCTTGTGTAGATTTGTTATTCCAAACAAGGATGCTGTGCCTGTCCTGTAAGGAATACTGGGAAAGCAAACACTCACTGACTTCATTCCTAGCTCCCTTAACCTGTGAGCTGTAAGGGTAGCACACTTGATCAGAAGCCAAAAACTATAGTGTGGTGTATCCATGTAAAAGTGTATAGGCAGGCAGCTAGGTGGCACAGTGGATAAAGCACCAGCCCTGGATTCAGGAGGACCTGAGTTCAAATTTGGTGACACTTGACACTTACTATCTGTGTGACCCTGGGCAAGTCACTTAACCCTCATTGCCCTGCCAAAAAAACAAAAACAAAACAAAAAACAAAAAGTGTGCAGGAGGCATCAGTGTGAGTTGAGATGGGTCTGCCCTCCACTAGTGGGAGCCAAGGGTGGAAAGGCTGCTAGTGTTTACAGTCTTAGTTTGGTTTCATTTTTCTGAGAATCTTTACCCCTCTACCTCTTCCCTACCTTTTCCTTTTTATTTTTTTTTCTGAAAGTAAATCAATGGTGCAAGATCCTTTTTATTTTTAACAGATGTTTCTTTTCTCAGTTAATTAACACTCCTGTTACTTCATTTTTATGTGTTCCACCTCTTCACCTACAAAGGAAACACAAAATTTCCCGCATTTCTTAATCCCATCTTTCTGTAAAGTCTCCACTATCTGAAAACTTCAGAATCTATGATTTATGAACATTTGCTTTAAAAAGCAAAAAAAAAGGATAAGGTAATAGCTAAAATTTACATTGTGTTTACTATGCCCTAGGCGCTGTGCCTTACAATTATTTCATTGGATCTTCACAACCTTGGAAAGTAGATGCTATTACTATCCCCATTTTACATATGAGAAAACTGAAGCAAACAATGATTAAGTGACTTGCCCAGGGTCACACAGCTAGCAAGTGTCTGAGGCCAGATTTGAACTCAGGTCCTCCTGACTCCAAGCCTGGCTCTTTATCCACTGTGCCAGGAGAGAGAGAGACTTCACAAACACCAATAAAGTCTGCAAACAAAATATTGTAGCTGAAATTTAAGTGAATTGTAATGACAATAGCTGTCTCTTTTTTAGGATGTATTACCAGTATTTTCAGTGACTAGCTACTGGAAATTTATTGTATTTGACTACTTTTCATGGGAATCCAAAGTATGCATTTTTTTCCTATAGACCTAATTACCAAGTCCTTTAAAAGAATTTTTTTTTCAGGGCAATGGAGGTTAAGTGATTTGCCCAGGGTCACACAGCTATCAAGTGTCAAGTGTCTGAGACCAGATTTGAACTCAGGTCCTCCTGAATCCAGGACAGGTGTTTTATCCACTGTGCCACCTAGCTGCCCTAAAAGAAAATTTTTTAAAAAGGGAGAGCTGGCACAAATACCAAGAAGACCAGGTTCAAGTCCCAGCTCTGACACATACTGTCTAATGCTTAGTGCAGTGCCTGAAACATTGTGGGTGCTTAATAAATGTTTATTGACTGACTGGCTGGTCTCACAATTCAGTTTATTATCACTTTTCTAGTAACTTTATAGGACTATAAATTGCAGAACTTATGCTGACTCTGTCTTTCTGTTTATATATATATATATATACATATACACATACATACATACACATATATGTATATATACACACATACACACAAACATAGATATTAACATCCATTTAGGTAATATTTTCAAACACAAGCTAATTATATTAAAATAGAAATAATTCTGATTCGAGATATTTGGCCTATATGGGAAAAGAATGAAACTGGTATAATATTAATTGTCAATCCTCAAACTTTTTTTGTCTTTTCAGAATTCTTGACCTTGACAGAATTTATGCATAAGGTAGAAAAAAATTCCCCTCGATAGTACATATAGTGATACAACCTTTGAATATGACACAGAGATGAAAAGTATAGAAAAGCAACTCTAAGAGTAGAAGCAAAATTAATTTGATATTTGTTTCTCACTTGAACATTTCTTAAGTATACTAAAACATATCAATATGGCATATTCTATTTTACATAAAGCATGTTATAAATGTGACACTGGGGAATTTATAGAGTTCAAAAATTATTTTATCCCTTAATGTAATTGAAAAAAATTTAAGTGCATACCTAAAGTTGTTCAATGTGGTAGGGGTATGGCGAGGTATTATACCTAGATTCAGAGGTGGGTACATACAAGAAAGGGAAGCCAGATGGCATAGTGAACAGAATGCCAGGCCTAGAGCAATTTTCTTGAGTTAGAATCTGGCCTCAGACACTTACCAGCTATGTGACCCTGGGTAAGTCACTTAACCCTATTTGCCTCACTTTCCTCATCTGTTAAATTAACTGGAGAAGAAAATGGCCAACTACTCTTGTATCTTTGCCAAGAAAACCCCAAATCGGATCACAAAAAGTTAGACGTGACTTAAACAACTGAACAACATATTAGAAATCATTTCTGTATTTAATTTGGTGTGCCACTTCAAAAAATGAAAAATGAAAATGGTCTCTACAACTTGAATTTTAAAAGATAATAAGCACAACAAAATGTCTTCATAAATAAATTTATTTTACAATGGTATGGAACACAATTACTGTCATAAGGCATCAAATGAATCAAGGAAAAAGTTCACTGACCATAGTAGCAATCCTCTACCAATTCAAAATTTATACTTACAAAATCAAATAAGGGATATTTTTTGTTTGGTGAATAGTTATTATTATAGGCATAAGTATTAGGAAAACAACAAACATTAAAAGCTGTAAACATATTTAAAACAGCAATAATCCATCACTGTTTTCTGGGAGTGGGATAAGAATGAATTCAGGTCTAGTTCTGGCAAGAAAGGCCTTGGAATGGCAGTGAGAAAAACAAAGCTGGCTGTTCTTTAAAGAGGAGCTTCCATGTTTCCTAAAATAAGAGAACGGCCCATATTAAATTTAATCTGTTTCAAAACATACAAGAAACTTGCAACACGCCTAAAATTGAGAGGTTAAAAAAATGCACTTTCACAGGGCTAATAAATATGCAAAACAGACTTATTAATTAAGATGTTTTATATGTCAATGGATTCCAAAAGCCCCTTCATACAGGTCAAAGGACAAAGGCTTCTATGAAGCATCTAGAACCTTTTAGTTTGCTGCTAGCCTATAACCTTCTAGTTTTTTTTTTCCTTTTGTTCTTAAAGTTAGGCTTAAGGCTTACCATGATTCTCACAAGAAAATTATTCTGCCCAAATCCATAGATACACCTGTGTACACACACACACACACACACACACACACACACACACACACACGCCCATGTGTGAGCACACCCACACATACCTCACTCAACTCATTCTCTTCCTGAAAATGGTATCTTGTAAATTTAATGTAAGAATTGACACGGCTCCCATATCAGATCCCACTTTTTCTAATTAAAATCAACTGCAGTGTGAAGAGCTCTCTCTTCAGACAAAGCACTTTCTAGCCTTTGTGCCCATTAAAGTTGGCAAAATAGGAATCTCCAACTTATGAACTTATATAGCTAAAAATCAGCTTCAGGAAAGAAATTTGTTAAGGCCCTTTCTCTTGAAACTTCTAGAGAAAAAGAGCACTAGATTTCATAGTCCCTATGCTTGATCCAGATAGAGGGCAAATCCCATTACAATGAACTTTTAAGGGACTGCAGAAATACCTTTGTTGAAATGGAATTGGGTTGTGCTAAACCCAACCATTGGCTAGAGCTTGAAAGCGTGTGTGTGTGTGTGTGTGTGTGTGTGTGTGTGTGTGTGTGTGTGCTTTTTCTTTTTTGGTCATACAACATTCCTATTGTAGTACAGTACTGTTTGTTGCAATGGAATTTGACCTTGATTGACAAAAACCTTCATCCCACATTGATACCAAAGCTTTGTTTTAATGTTACACAATCCGAATAGAAGCTGCCGTGCCACTCAGATTATTCACATGAAAGATCAAAGCAGGCAGGTTCCAATGTTGCTGCCTGGGAATTTTGTCCTTTACAAGCACATAGGTAGACAAGTCTAGTCATTTGGCTCTGGAGGCTGCGTCAGGTTAGTCAGATAGCACTGTGCCCTTTTGTTCAGTTAGATTCTTCCCTAATGGATTTGAGGAAAGTAAAAAATGAACCTGGAAGGACAGCCTGCCTGCCTAAAGTAGTTCTTCACCTGCCTTCTGAGCTGGCATTATCATATGAGAATAATCCTTATAACAAAGAAGAGTCTGTGAAAAAAGAGGAGATCTGATATTTTCCGCTGACAAAGGAGGAATTCTAATGGCCAGCACCTAAGAAATGTACAAAGGGCTATTAGGTCAGTGAACTGGTGGAAGAGGGGGTTAGGGAGGGGAAAGTAAAAGTAGCCTTTGGGGAACAAGTACAAACCCGGCCACCAGAAATGCCTTCATTGAATGCCTATGGAATAAGAGGAACCCCAAAACAAAGAATCTGAGTTCCAGGAAATTTTACAAGGTGGCATATACCTCATCAGCTCAAAGTTTTTTGAGTTTACACTCAGTATTGGAGGATATCTTATTTCCGATTATAAAGACTGAACCTTTTTCCTACCTTCTCTTGGGAAACACAGAGCACATTCTGTATGTGCATTGTTGGCAAACGAAGAATCGCTAAGAATCACAGTTTGTACACAGGGTATTAAATACATAGAAATCCTCTACCTCTATTTGGGAACCAAAAAAAAAAAAAAAAAAAGACTGACAATGTCCATCAGTAGAAATGAATTCCCAGGAATGTTCCCTTTGGATTGCTTTGGTTTATGAACTTTCAGGCTGCCTTGCTGAAGTATATACTGATAACTCTTTAAGAAAGAACAATGGGGGCGGCTAGGTGGCGTAGTGGATAAAGTACCAGCCTTGGATTCATGAGTACCTGAGTTCAAATCCGGCCTCAGACACTTACTAGCTGTGTGACCCTGGGCAAGTCACTTAACCCCCCCATTGCCCGCAAAAAAAACAAAAAAAACAAAAAATAATAAAGAAAGAACAATGTCTTCGACATCTGGTTTCTGAAAGTCTGGAATCAGGGAATAACATTGTGGGGGAAATTGTGTCTTCCTGGATAGAAAGACAAACCAAGTAGATAATAATTGCTCTGATGACAGTGTCAAATTACAAGGATATAAATATCCATAAAAAAGGTCCAGCACCAAAATGATGGTTGTTGCCTCTATGATGCCCTTACCTTGTACCTGTTCTGACCCAAGTACAAAATGTAGTTTTCAATGAGTCTTTTTTGTCAGTGACCTGGAATAGTGACATAAGAAGCTATTATAGTTTTTACTTTAATCATAAGCTTTTCAAGGGTAGGACTGTCTTTCTTTTCCACATTTGTATCCCTGATCCTTAGTACAGTACCTGGCCCACAGTAGCTGCTAAATATGAGTTTATTGCTGGACTTTAAGAATACTTCATGCAAGAGGGCAGCTAGATCGCGCAGTGGATAAAGCACCGGCCCTAGATTTAGGAGTACCTGAGTTCAAATCCAGCCTCAGACACTTGACACTTACTAGCTGTGTGACCCTGGGCAAGTCACATATCCCCCAATGCCCTGCAAAAAAAAAAAAAAAGAATACTTCATGCCTTCTTTATGTAATCATAACTGAGGTTACAGCTACACAGAAATATATGGAAAAATGAAAAAATGCATTGAATTATCCAAATGTTTTATGTACATGAGCTAAATAAAACATACCAGTGATTGACTGAACTTATCACTTCCTGCCCTGAAGTTCTGACATTTTGCAGACAAGATCTTAAATACCAGATTTCTGGATGGGAATGAAATGTCTTTGAAATGCTTTCTATACAGGCAAATATGAAACGATATAGTTGAAATTTTACAAAATAAAAATGTAATTGGAAAAACATGTTAAGTTTTGTTTTTAAAATGCTGGGCAAAGAAGAAATGATGACCTTGGCATAGTCACAACTTCATTGAGCTTCAATTTCTCATGTGAAAATCATGGAGTTAGACCGGATCAGCAATTCTCAAACCCCCAGGAGTCACAGAGACCCTTTAAGAGCATCTGCAAAGTCAAAACCACTTTCATCATAATATTAAGACATTTTACTTTCTAGCAAAGTAAATATCAATTCACATAAATAAGAACTCTGGGGAATCTTCAGTAATTTTTAATGGTCTAAAGGAGTGATCAGACCAAAAAGTTTGATAATCTTTGAACTATAGGGTATCTTTTTTTTTTTTTTTTTGGTGAGGCAATTGGTGTTAAGTGACTTGCCCAGGGTCACACAGCTAGTATGTGTCAAGTGTCTGAGGAAGGATATGAACTCAGGTACTCCTGAATCCAGGGCCGGTGCTTTATCCACTACACCACCTAGCTGCCCCGAACTATATGATTTCTTGAAGGGAACAAGTACTGTTACATTATTGTCTTCCTATATCTACTATCCAGCACAATGCCTCATATAACACCAAAGGCACTTAATAAGTGAACTGAATTAGAAAAATATTTCACTTTTCCTGAGTGCTTTGGGCTTATTTTCTAAATTCTCTTTGTCCTTATTTACAGATCTGATTTGGCAATAATGTCAAGATTAATCAAGTTTTAACCTTTTTCGACATGAACTTTAGAGACACTGAAAAGGGTCTTGGAAACCACTTACAAGCCTGATTCCTGACCTCCTAAGATGAAATTTTGGCCTCATGGCAATGAACTTTTTTCTAGCTAGCACCTTAACAAACTTCTTTCCCAGATGAACAAAAACAAAAAATTTGTCACAAGGAATCAGTTGATCCACACTTTACTTAAATAAGCATGTGATTAGAAAAAAAGAACAAAGAACTACCACTCACTATACAATTTCCTTCTCGCCATCAATAATATTCACTGTCTTCAACATGGCTAAGACAGTCATGGCCTTCAAAAGCACTCCAAATATGTATCTTGAACAGCTGAAAAGAAGGCTTTAAGTCAAATCCCATGATGTTAAATAATTGGAAAATTAGCTTACAAAGCACAGAACCAGCAAGGCTCAAAAAAAGGACCATTTGTGTGTGTGTGTGTGTGTGTGTGTGTGTGTGTGTGTGTGAGAATTTATTTGAAGCAGCAACACAGAGCTGCTTAGAATGACATTCAGATTTTGGATACAACTACTTTCTTGTGGCCATATTTGTAGTTATTTTCCCCTTCCTTATTCTTTTTACCTTAATTAGTCCCCCATATACTGTTTTTTCCTCTTTCCTTAGATCTTTCTTTCCTACATTCACACTTATACTCCCACATCATACACTTACACATAAATATACCATCTCCATTATACGGACATACACCTTCCTTTCCTGTTCCATGACAAACATATCTTTTGAAGTCACACACACAATCAAAATACTCAGAGCCACAATCACTCATATCCCTCGCAGCTACAAACCATCATGACCATCCACTTCGTTGCATAGTATAAATCTGTTTGGGGAATGGTCTTACTGGCACTTCTTAGCTTAAGTGATGAAATTTAAGATGGAAACTCTCATGGCTACATCTATCACTACAGCAATAAATTAAGGTTAGGCCCAGTCTGAGTCATACAAGGAGGGTTTTGTAGGAGAAATTTCAGAGAAGACCATAGTCCTCCTCACGCCATTCTTACCCAATACCACCTGAATGATTATGTGAATGTTTGTGGTTATGTATGAGAAAAATATCAGTACTTCCTTGCCCCAACCCATCCCCATTCCTTGCAGCCCTCTTGAAGGACGTGACAGTCATGAAACCAAAAAGGTCACTGCTAGTAGTTTCTGAAGGCAAAGAAAATAGCAAGGTTTGCAAAGGCTAAATCCTTGATGCTGGTGCACAATGGTACATGGCCGGCAGATATGTGGTACAGGGAAATCTTCCAAGGGATGAGACTGGGGATATGGTTCATTTCTGAGGGCATGAGTGAGCTACAAGGACCAGTGTAGATCACACATTTTCCAGAGGATTTTTAAATTATTATTATAATTTTCTAGCTGAAGGACAGCTGTAATCATAGGGTTCCTAGCTTAGGCTTGGTGAACAGGGGCAGGCAGCTGTTATCAACAGCAGATGATGTCCTAAAGCATGAAGAAACTCATATGGAAGCAACATAACGTAAGAAGCTCAGGGACACTTGAAGTGAGTGTGTGAGTGGAGGCTGGATGGAGTTCAGCTAAGAGATGAGAACCTGGCTATGATGGAATGGGTGAGTTTTTCCAACCCAAGGAACTGTCATTTTGAAGTGTCCCTGAGTCAATCACTGTCCCAATTCACATTTGGATGGATGTTTGCATGCCTCAGGAGCTGTCTGTTGTTTGGGTTCTCTCCCATTCTCACTAACAGCTGGCTGTAGATGCACCACAAACCACTATAATGGCAAAAATCATACCTCAGAAACTAAAATACAATCACCAAATGCAGTCACTGAACAGATATAATAAGACACTAGTACACTGCTAACTCTACAGAGGTGGATAAAATTCAAACTTCTGGGAGAGAAGATCCGTATCCTTATCACTTTGATCTTCTTCCCTAAACTTTATTTTTGCAGGGTAAATAATTTCAACTGATTAGGAACCCCTCCTAGATCTGGAGAAGCCTCAAAAAATTTCAAATTCAAAGACACTGTGATATTTTTGGATGGTCAATGAACAGAATGGGTAATGTTATTGAGAAGGAAAAGAACTGAGAAAATGTAGTCAGTCTTACTAATTAATAATAATAATAAGAGCTCACATTTCTATAGCACTTTTAGGTTGTACAAAGCACTTTACATATATTATCTCACTTGATCCTCACAACAACCCTGTGAGGTAGGTGCTATTATTATCTCTGATTTACAGATGAGGAAACTGAAGCTGAGAGCTTGAGAGATTTGCCCAGGGTCACATAGCTTTGTGTCAAAGGTAAGATTTGAACCCAGGATTTCAAGACTCCAAGTACAATTTTTGGTCCATTGCACTGTACTGTTCTCTACTTGGTTATTTCTCATCATCTTTATTATGGAGCAAATTATTAATCATCTACATATATAAGCAGTGAAGATAAGCATCCTGAGGGATATAACAATAGTATTCACTATTAGGGAAATAAAAATGTAATAATCTTTTTTTTTGAAATGTTTCATCTTACAATAGTGAAAGTAGAAATAGATGCTCATCACTAGTTCATTACTGTTCAATTTGCATATCAATGTTTTAAATGATAAAGCTGGGTTTCTTTAATTGACCCCCCCCATTTGGAAAAACACATTTCCACAAAGAAAATACTCAGTGGGTATTGGTTAAGAAATAAGCTTGTCTTGTCAGGCAAATAATCCCCATTACGTGTTAAGCAGTATTTAATAAATGGTGCTTGGTTTTTGTTTTGATTTTTTTTTTTCTGAGGGAATTCTAGGGCAGACACTCAACCTGTGGACCATCACTTACTTCATGTTGTTCAATGTAATAGGAATCTCTTCTGTGCCATTTTTAAAAGAGGAAATGCACAGCCACAATTAACTGTCTGCAGTGAGGACATCTTCTTCCACTAAGGACAATTCTGGTGCGTTATCACTGGTGCCAGCTTTCATCCTGAAATTGAAAGAACCATAGAGTTTTGCAGACTCTTTGGAAGAGGCGAACCTATTCCTCCTGTATAGCTCCCCCTTCCACATGGACATCATCAATAAGCAGGACAGAACCACACCACCCAGAGTCAGGAGGCAGAGGCCCGCTATCACACAGCGATCCAGGTGAGCCCCAATCCTGGCACTCTCGTTCTCCAAGCGTTCCATTTCCCGGGCTGCGATGGTGTTGGGGTCCACAGTCACTTCCCTGGGGACCAAATAGGAAATGATCACCAACAAGATACCAGTGACCAAGAACAAAATGGCACTGATGAAGCCGTAGTCTGTTGACTTTCCCGAGGCAGTGGCCTCAGAGCCTGTATCATCTTCTTCAGATATAAGGGACATGGAAGCCTCATGGGGCCATTCATTTGGGTTCTCCCAGCCAGGATCTCTTTGATGGTTGCCATCCTTTGCTGGAGAAAGGCTGTTGCTATGATGCTCCAGGTTGACATTTTCATCGACATAGGTGAAGGAGGTTTCAAGTTCCTGGGCGTAGCAGTGGCAGGCCTTCTCTTCGGTGGTTATTAGCTCCTTTTCTGACTTGAGAGATCCTGATGGGTGGCCATCTGTCTGAACAATGCTATCTTTCTGAGGGAGGAAGTCAATGGTAGGAGGGAGGCAGGTCTCATTGTCCTCTATAAGTCTTTGTGTTGATTTGCAGTGCTTCTGGCAGCAGAGAGCAGCTCTGGTTGCTACTTCAGCCAACTTTACATCTCCTCTAACCTGCCGGTGGTCACAGGAAGGAGCCCCCAAACTCCAGTCCAGATTGTTGCACTGGTCCGCCTGCCCTCTCTTCTTAGCAAGGTGGTGGAGCTCCATGGGAGCTATTCAGATGTTCCCAAGCAGCCTCATATCTAAGACATCCTCCTGGAATCTCTGCCAATAATAACAGAATTAGACAAGATCCCAACATGGAAGCTAAAGTTCTCTATTAAAAATATTTATTCAAAGGGGACAGGAACATTCAGCAACTTTATACCTATTTTTCCCTAACGGGGTAAAGAAAAAGATGGCATAAAAGCAGGGAACCGGGGTACAGACAAACCATTAGAATTGGCACAGGAAGTGTAAGGTCATGATAGGAAAGGGGAAAGAAGAAATCTGTAATGTACCTAGGAAAGTACTGCTGCCCCTAATTAAAATCTATGTGCTTAGACATGCTTCTGCTATATTACAGAATTCCTCCAACAAGGCAGAAACATATTTCCTCTAAGCAGGGCTTCTTAACCTGGGGTCTGTGGACTTTCAAATACACACACATTTATGTACATATAACTTTCAACTTAATTGATTTCCTTAGCAAGACTATATATTTTATTTTATGCTTTTAAAGATATCATTCTGGGAAGGGGTCCATAGGATTCATCAGACTACCAAAGAGGTCCATGACACAGATAAGGTTAAGAACTCGGGCTCTTGAAAAAGACAAACTGGGAAAGGTAGGGACCCTTATGAAGAAAGTAGCTGACACCCAATGGAGGAGAAGTGTAGGACACAATGGAATGTTCATTGTTTATGCCATCTGCAGTGCAGAACTAGTTTGGATTTTGACAAATGCAGTGTTAAATTATCTCTAAAGCACTTCCTTGAATATGAATCAAATAGATGTGATTTCTGTTACAAAGGCATTCACTATAGAAATCCAGGAGGTTCAGAGAGATGGCATGAAAACCCAAATGCTACCTTTTCTCAGCTATTTTTCCCAGATCTTACATCTGGTACATCAAATGACCCTGTAGTACTGCTCGACTTGCCCAACATTTTCAAGCCTGCATCATTCTCCCTGCACTGACACTGTCTACTGTGCTGCTGCATGGAGCTAGAGTACTTTCAACCACTGGGGAGTCACTGCTTCCTGACCTTCCACATTATCACAAAGCAATACACCCTACTACCTCCTCCACCTAGCCACACATTAAAACCTGCTCATTACACCTCAAGAGTGAATCTGAGCAATTCTCTCTTTGTCAGCTAAGATAGAAAGCCAGATCTCTGGATTAGACAGGAAAATATCCATTTCCCTCCTCCAAGCTGCCTTCCCAGAACTGCATACCACACAACTGCACTACTACCACAGGGATTTCAAGCAACTTTTTCTTTGCTTTGGTTCTGATACCAGGATAATAACTTATTTAGCTCACAGCCAAAAGCATACAAAGCTTCAAATTCAGTGGCTGTAACAGTAATCAATCCAAGAAGAGGTAGGAGCAAAATAATCACCTAATGCCAAGTAGCCAATCATTAATCAATCAAGGAGCATTTATTAAGTACCTTTTATTTGCCAGGTTAGTGCTATGCCCTGAGGATGTTCTCACAAAGAGTTTACATTCTCAACACAGGTTAAACTACAGAGAGGGGGAAGCACTGCTTTTTTAGTTTCTTGTGAGTGATTTATTGAAGGGTTTGAGTTTTTGGTTGTTTTAAAATGCTGCTTCCCCTAGTACAAGACTTTCTCCTCCATTCGCAATTGAAAATGCACAAACATTCCCACCAGGGAAGACTACAGCCAATCTGGAACCTTTATATTGTTTAACAAGTGTCCAAACCATGCATTTCAAGAAAACAAATAAATGAACGAATGGCAAGCGGTTTCATCCCTTGCTTAAAAGAGAAAACCTTGCACACTTCCTTATGCTATGAGGAACTGATCACCTTCTGGCACAAATATCTCATTAAGCAGCAATGGTCTGGATTAAGTAAAGTCCCTAAAATTGCCTCCAACAAAGGCACAGTAAGCCTTACACTTTACTTCCCTTTCTTATCTCTCCGAAAAACAACAAAACCAACCCCCCCCCCCCCCCGAGCAAAAGAAAGAAACCCCAGAAAAATCTTGCTTTATCTTTAGTATAATAAAAAGACGCCCAGTCCACCTACTCCTTTTAAACTCAGTAATCTATACAGCTCTTTTCCCTCTATGGACAAGTTAATAATCGTTCAGGAGACGACCTAAAGGCTTACTCCTTCCTTTCATATTCTCTCATTCTCTCTCTCTCTCTCTCTCTCTCTCTCTCTCTCTCTCTCTCTCTCACTATCTCTCTCTCTCTCTCTCTCTCTCTCTCTCTCTCTCTCTCTCTCTCTCTCTCTCTCTCTCTCTCTCTCTCTCTCTCTCTCTCTCTCTCTCTCTCTCTCTCTCTCTCTCTCTCTCTCTCTTAGAGCCCCTCTAATGAAATTATACCTTAAATGGGGAAGGAGGCGCTTCCTGCACCCCCTCTGCCCTTGCCATTAATTAAAAGCAATATTATTTCCGTGGTCCAAGGACGTCCGGTTGAACTGCTTTAGGAAGCGATCCTGGGATCGGACCCCAATGCCTTTCCTAGGGGAGGAGGTTCACTGGGCACTGAGAGGCAACGTGGGCGTTCTTCGCCTCTCCGGTGGCAATGTGCTAAAAATCTATTCCGAGCGCCCCCGGCGCCTGCACGACTGGAATAGCCCCCACTCCAGCTCCCTTTCTCTCTGCACAAGCAGCATCTTTCCTGCCCGGGCACCCTGAGCCGGGGCTGCCTCCATCCACTAAGTGCAAAAAGACAGCAGGAGCCATGGGAAGGGAGAGGAGAAACGAGCCCTGGGTGACCAGAGAGACGCGAATCCAGACGTTGCCTAGCTCTCTCTGTCCGCACCATCCCGGTGTACACTCCCCCCGTCCCCTCAACCCCTTTAAAACAAATTCTCTACCTATCCGGCTTCCTGAAACCCAAAGGAGCCTACCTTCTTCTTCTTATTCCTCCCCCTCCCAATGTCTTGGAGTCTTGGAGCTTTCCTGTCCTCCGCCGTTTGCTGGAAGTCCTTCAATAACCCAAGCAGGCACTTGTAGCCCTCCGGAGCTCCTCTGCCTTCCCCATATGGGTTGTGCTGGTCTGTGCCTGGGCTGGGCTGGGAGGGGCTCTTCGTTCCTACTGGGCATGCTGGGAGTTGTAGTTCAGTGGCCGCAGCCCTAGGGCTGGGTGGGCAACGCCCATAACTAATTTTCACCCCACCCCTCCATCTCACCTTCTTTCTGGGTCTTGGTTTCCCAAAGCCTTTGTAATTACATGTCCTGAGTTAAGCCCTAGGTAAGGTGACCAGCTCCCATGTTTCTTCTCCTAGAATCCCACCTCTCCAGTTAATAACACCTGACATTTATATGTATTTAAGATTATAATGGCTGACTACTATCCATATAGTTTTCTAAGGTTTAGCAAAGTAGCTTATATTTATTATCTCATTTGATCTTCACAATAATTCATTATTTCCATTTTAGAGATGAAAAAACTGAGACCAAGAAAGGTTAGATATGAAACAATGGAAAGGCATCTGAGTTTTCAAAGGATCTGAATTCAACATGGTTCTGATACTAAATGCATTTGACCCTAGGCAATTCAGTTAATCTCTCTGGGCCTCATTTTCCTCATCTGGAAAGAAGAGGTTAACCTAGATGACCTCTGAGGTCCCTAATTCTAAATTTATGGTCCTATGACTTTCCCAGGGTCACACAAATGTCAGAGGTAGCACTCTGTTGGTTATTGCAATAGTGTATACTGAACATATTTAAAATCTTTATCCATTTTAAGTTTTTCCCTATAATGCTAAATCCTCTCCTGGTGAACTCTCAATAACATGCAGATTGGATTGCAATCTTAGTGAACTGGTTAAAGCAATGAAGGGTTAAATGATTTGCACAGTCTTCCTGACTCCAAGCTCAGAACTCTGTCCATTACATCATGAACATAATGATAATAATTAACATCTAGGTAGCATTTCAGGATTTGCTATTATTATTATCCTCATTTTACATATGAGGAAACTGAGGATAAAATACTCCCAGAGGGTCACATAGCTAATAAGTGTCTGAGTCAGGATTCAAATTGAAGTCTTCCTGACTTCAAAATAGATCATTCTATTCAGTATGGCCAGTACCCAATTCACCAAGCCAGTCTGCTTCTATTGGATTAAGTACATTACACAATGCCCTTCAAAGCTCTCCAAAAAAAAAAAAAAAAGAATAAATGTAATAATCTGTGGATTGTGGCAAAGTGGAAAGAACCTGCTACTGTCACTTAGCTGGGATCTATCAGGGACTGTGTGATTTAAGCCAATCATTTAACCTCAGTGAACCTTAGTTACTTTGTCTTTAGAAGGAAATAATATCTAAGATGCCTTCAGGCCAAAAACAAAATCCTATAATTTTTAATACTAATTGGGATAACTTCCATTTTTCTCCTTGCCAATCTTTATCTATATCCTCCTTTCCAATAGGGCCCAAATGATTTCCTATTGCAAGAAGAAGGGCTTGATGATCTATACCTACCTCCTACCATTCTTCTAATTTGAATACTAACATCAGTATAACACCCTTTGTATTGTGCAATTTTATGATTATGTGTGCTATTTGTACTGTTTCTATGTTGTTTCACTTGTGCATATTTAGTATCTCCAATTATATGAAAAGTTCCTGAAGGATGATAGAATTATAGTCTATCACAGAACTTGAGGTTGAAGGGACCTGAGAGGTTCAACCCCCTTGATTTTACAAATGAAGAAACTAAGGCCAAAAAAGATAACTTTACAAAGGTCACAGAATCTATCAAAAAGTATTATGATTGTCATATGCCAGACACTATGCTAAGCACTAGAGGTGCTTATGAAAAGTAAAAAAACTAACACCTGCTCTCAAAGAGCTCATAGTCTAATGGGGAAGGCAACATGGAAACATCTAGGTACAAACAAGATATATAGAGAGTAGATGGAAGGTAATCTCAGAGATGGAAGATTGATGAGAATGACCTCCTACAGAAGGTGGGATCTTTCATGTGTACATGCTGCCTCCAAATGGTGGATACCCCTAAAGTGCTGTCCTGGGACTTCTTATCTTGTCTACCTTCTCTCTTGGTGATGTCATCCTAAATTCAATTAGCAGATGACTCCCAGATTGGTATACCAAACTCATAACTCATAACTCTCTTGAGTTCCATCAACAAATGCCTATTTGTCTTAATTAAATGTTCTACAGCAGGCATCTCAAGATATATAAATATATATATATATAAATATATATATATATACACACACACACATACATAAATACATACACACACATATATACATACACACACATATATATACATATACATATGTGTGTATATATATATATATATATATAAATTTTTTTTGCAGGGCAATGAAGGTTAAATGACTTGCCCAGGGTCACATAGCTAGTCAGTGTCAAGTGTCTGAGGTCGGATTTAATCTAAGGTCCTCCTGAATCCAGGGCCAGTGCTTTATCCACTACGCCACTTAGCTGCCTCTCTCAAGCTCACTATTTATAAAACAGTCTCCTAAACTATCATTTTAGTCACCCAGGGTTTGGAATATCACCCTTTACTTTCTTCTATCTTACTTCCCTTCATCCAGTCAGTTGCCAAGTCCTGTCAATTCTACCTTTACAATATCTCTTGCATCTATCTCCTTATCATTCTGCTCCTTACATGACCACCATTCTACTTCAGACACTTGTCACTTCTCACATGGACTATTGCAACTGCTTCTCAATTGGACTCGAATCTTATAGTACCTCACCTCCCCAGCCAATCATCCACAAAAGTGCCAAAAGAATATTCCTAGAGCACATGAAACCATGTTCCTGTGCCACAGAAGAATCTCTAGTGATTCCCCATTACCTCTGAGCCTTTCATTTTAAACTCTGTAGAATGTAGTCCATTCTCACCTCTGCCTTTATGAATTTCTGGCTTCCTCTAAGATTGAGCTCAGTGACACCTCTACAGGGCAACTTTTCCTGGTCTCCATAGGTGATAATGGTCTCTTTTTCCTCAAATAATCATGCATAAGCTTATCTGTTTGTGTATTATATATCCCCAAGAAAATCTTGTGGTCAGGGACTGGGTTTTTTTCTGTTTTATGTTCTCCCCCAGCATCTAACACAGTGTCTTTCACAAAGCCAGCAGCACTTAAATGCTTCCTGACTTTGGTTGAATTATATTAGATGGGATTTTGCTAAATTTTATTAGCTTGGTCTCCATTTCCACCACCCCCTCTGCTCCCAACAACAATAATTCTAGGTTTTCAATTCTATTGGCAATGAAGGCATGTGCAGAGGTAGCTAGTGGCATGGTGGATAGAGGTACGGGCCTTGAATCAGGAAGATCTGAGTTCAAATATGATCTCAGCTACTATCTGTGTGATCCTGGACAAGCCACTTAACCTCTCCTTCAGTTTCCTCAACTGTAAAAAAATGAGGATAATAATGGAACCCACCTCACATGGTTGTTATGGTAAAGATCATATGGGATAATATTTGTCAAAATGCTTAGCACAATGCCTGGCACTATTGTTTATTCCTGGACCAACAGGTTCTCTGCAATCTTGCCAATATTACTTTATTTTTTAAATGTACCCACTTGATTTGTATGCCAGTTTTATAGATGCAGTGGTACTTCATATTGTTTTCATTGGTATCTATTTGACTAGAAGTGAGGTTGAACATATTTTGACATGATGGAATAATAACAAAATTGGCATTCTCAGTGTAAGTGAACCTTGAAGATATAAGGAAGTTGCAGCCAAATAGACAGATGGCTCACAGGTTCTCCTTGGAGAGGCAAATAAAAGAGTTGGATTGATCATGGCTCCAAAGGCTGAAAAAGTGTCATCTCTTTGGGATACTTGGTCATCTCTTTGTTCAGTACTCAAGATGAATAAGCAAAATGCTCATCATGCATATAATTGAAATGTATGTGCCAACATCTGTTTCAAAGGATTATCAGAGAATTTCTGTAAAGAACTCAATAAGACTCTTCAAATTAAATTGACATATATCTTAACACTTGACTTCAACTCAGAGGGAAAGACAATGAAAAAATATGTTGTAAAATATGCCTAGGGTCAAGAAACAATAGAGGCTGGAGGTTTAAAAAAAACACAGAAACCTTATAATTAATTATTATATCACAAATGATTTTTTTCATGAAGAGAGTTGGGAGGCATTGGTCTTGGTGAGCACCAAATAATCTCTCTCTCACACACATATGAGAAATCAGCTATATTGTAAAAGAGAATAACTTACTACTAATATGGTAATCATTTCTGAATCATCTTTCTGTGTACTACTGCTAGACCACCAGCTTGTTGGACTAGAAGTAAAAGTCAATTCCAAATTAAAAATAAAGAAGTTTGAGTAAATATGGTATATAATTATAATGGTTCCAATTTGATTTATTTTGAACAAGCTATTGATATTTCCCTGCCCCCCCCCCACCAAGAGAGAACTGGCTAAGGGAATAGACACCAATTTAATTCAAAAAACATTTATTTAATTCCTGTTATGCACAAAGCACTTTATGAGGTGCTGGGGATACAAAGACCAAATATAATAAGCCCTGCTGTCGAGGATTTACTGTGCCTGAATGTAGACAAGGACTGGTACTATTTTCTATAGAAATTTATTAACTCCTCTCCCTCCCCCACAAAGAGGACACCAAAGGAATCTAGAAACTGCCTCAAAAGCAAAAAATACTTGGATCTCCTTGTCAAGTGGAGAGATATGAGAGCAAAAGACAACATTGGTTTAAATATTAACTTCATTTGCAGAATATTATGGAGAGAAATTATAGAAATTACAAATGTCATCTCATAATATGGTAAAATTCAAGTGAGAGAGAATTACTTGGCAGAAAGCTTGATGTGAGATCCAATTAAGCCAGATCATGTTAAAAATATTTGAGGACGACAGTGGAAGGAAGCAAAAACAAACAGACCTATAGCCATTCTACAATAATTTTTTTCATCAATAATATTGGAGCCAACACACTTAGACTCTAGTTTTGGAGTCCCTAGCATGTTTAATGAGGAAATTAAGATAGCAATTAAAATAAACTGACAGACAGAACAGCTGGATATGGCCAAGCATATACAGAGGAGGTCCTTGCTGGAGGAGATGACACAATGTTGAGAGAGTTAAGGGATTCCATTCTCAAGATAATTACAGAAATACACAGAAAAGTACCAAATGATTATATTTATTGCAAAAACCGGCAAGCAAGAGGACATCAGTTACTACCAATCCTTAATGACAATTTTCTTATGTTGACAAAATCCTTATGAGAATTTTTTAGACTTGGAGGCAGCTAGGTGGCACAGTGGATAAAGCACCGACCCTGAATTCAGGAGGACCTGAGTTCAAATCCAGCCTCAGACACTTGACACTTACTATCTGTATGACTCTGGGCAAGTCACTTAACCCTCATTGCACCCCCCCCCAAAAAAAAAGAAGAAACAAAAAAAGAATTATTTAGACTTGTATTGAGGACATCCTTTATGAAAAGCTGGGACAGGAGCAGTCATGCTTTTGCCGATGATATTCTACAGCAGATACTATGTTTATAGTCATATACTTCATTTAAAAGGTGGAGAGAATGGAAGATCCTACTGTGCCTATTGTTATTTGAATATGAAAAGACATTTTATTTGGTAAAGGGTCTTCTAAAGGTTCTTCTTCACCCAAGTATGTCTCATGAATTGTGTTAAAATCACATAAAATTCCTTCAAAAACAGAGCAATAAAGTCACTTAGTCAATTAACATTTATGAAGTGACTATTAGGTGCCAGGCACTGTTGTTAAGCACTGGGGATAGAAAAAAAGAAAAATAAAGGTTCCTGCCTTCAAGGAGCTCACAGTCTAATGGTGGAGACAACATGCAAACAATTATGTACAAACAAGATATTGATGGGATAAACTGAGGGTAATCTGAGGAAGACACTACAATTAAGGACTAAAAATGGAGGGCAGTGCTACTGAAATCCAAGTATGTAAAGGGGAGAAAGAGTAAGAAAATAGAAAAAAACTAGGAAGGGGAAGAGTTATGAAGGACTTTAAATACCAAACAGAGGATTTTATGTTTAATCCTGGAAGTAATAGGGAATCAATGGAGTGTATTAAGTGGGGAAGGTAATATGGTCAGACCTGAATTTTAGAAATCTCAATTTGACAGCAGAGTGAAGGATAGATTGGAGAGAATTGTAGATGGCAGCTCAACCAACAGACTATTATAATAAGTTAGGCCTCAGGACCTTACAGCAGAGAATTAGCAGTGTTGGGAAAGAAGGTAACATGTATAAGTGATGTTATGAAGATAGAATCAACAGGACTTGGTAATTGATTGTATATGCGGCATAGAGAGAGAATGAAGAGTAGAGACGAACACCTCAGTTTCAGCCTGGGTGACTAGGTTCATAACTGTATTCAACCCTCCTATGATTATATATATCAAATGAGGCATAGAAGAAAGAAGAAGTTATCTACTTATCAAAAACTCTTGCCACTGTCATAGGGATAACCATCATCAGTTCAGATCAAAGAAAGAGCCCAGACAGATATCTCAACTACCTTTGAAGAGAAAAGAGACATTGAAAAAAAAAATGTCCTTATAGCTTTTATGGAGAATGACATTATATTTGATACATAGTTTCATTTGATACTAGGAAGATTTTGTTTTAAATTAATCAGTATTCTTTTTATGATTTTATTGACTTTATTTCAAGTCATAAGATAGAGAATGTGGGATGACTATGTATTTGTTTTTTATTAGGTAATGTGAGATTAAAACGCGCAGCAGGCGGACTGTTCATCTCCTCCCCAAAAGGGTGGTCCTTGAAAAACTGGCGTCTTTCAGTTATCCTAACCGACTGTTAAAAACTTTCATATTTTACCACAGTAAATAGTATTTTATTTTTTCCCAATTAAATGTAAAGATAGTTTTCAACATTAATTTTTTATAAGATTTTGAGTTTCAATTTTTTTTCTCTCCCTCCCACCTCCCCTCCCCCAAACAGAAAGCAATCTGATATAGCTTTTACATATGCAATGATTATTTATTTTCTCTAAAAAGCCTTCATTATAGAAGCACATGAGTAGAACAGGAAAGAGGGCCCAGAGGAGACTTTATATGGCTTTCTACAATTAGCACATTAATTCAATGACTTTGTTAGGTTAGTTAGTTAATTGTTGCTTTGGAAGTCTGGGAGATCCTGGCCCTGAGGGATGAATTATTCATAGAGGACAAAAAATAGAGGGACCCTGTAGAAAGTTTGCTGTACCACATGGGAAAGGTATTGAGGGGTGGGAATCTGCAATTATTGAATGGGGCTAAATAAATGTTCCAATGTGGAGTATGCCCCTGAAGGATTAGTGCATTGGGGAGGGTGGGAGATCCAGGGAAAGTATGAGGGATGAAAGACTTAAATGAAAATGAAATTTACCTCTAAGCCTAGTGATTCAGATTTTTATTTTATTAACCTGTTCTTCTCACTATCCCTTCTCATCCATTGGGCTAATTAAGAAAAAACAAATCTCATTACATATCTACATATATCAAATTTATGTAGTATTCTGCTAATAACTGAATATTCTGCTAATAACTGAAATAATTACTAAGAGGTTTTGGTTTGGTTTTTTTTTGGGGGGGGTGAGGCAATTGGGGTTAAGTGACTTGCCTAGGGTCACGCAGCTAGTAAGTGTTAAGTGTCTGAAGTCGAATTTGAACTCAGGTTCTCCTGACTTCAGGGCCGGTGCTCTATCTACTGCGCCACCTAGCTGCCCTTTGGTTTTTGTTTTTTTGTTTTTAATTATTTTTCTCTCCCTCCCCCTTTCACCTCCCCTTGTTGGGGAAAAAAGAGAAACAAAAACTTTATAACAAATATGTATGGTCAAGCAAAACAAATTCCCGTTTTGGCTATGTCCAAAAATTTATGTTTTATTTTTTATTTTGATCCTATCACCATTGTCATGAGGCAGATAGTATTCTTCACTGTTGGTTCTTTGAAATTGTGGTTGGTTATTACATCAGTCAGAGTTCTTAAATCTTTTACAATTTGTTTGGTTTGTTTTTGCAGTGTTATTATCATATAAATTGTTTACTTGATTCTGCTCACTTCATCACTGAATCAGTTTGCACAAGTCTTCCCAGGTTTCTCTGAATCCATCCCTTTTGTCATTTCTAATGGCACAATAATATTCCATTACATTCATATACCATCCTTTCTTCAACTATTCCCCCAATTGATCAGGGCAACACCTTAGTTTCTAGTTCTTTGTCACTACAAAAGAGCTGCTATAAATAATTTTGTATATATAGGTCTTTTCCCTCTTTCTTTGTTTGCTTTTGAACATAGAGATAGGAAACTGTCCTCAAACATCTTATAGAAGACCTCAATTTAAATCACAGACAAACCTAACTGCCTCTTCTTGGTACTCAAGAATTTATCTTCTTCAACTCTTTGTAATTTTTGCCACTTTTAATACCATTTCCTTTGTGTGTGTGTGTGGGGGGGTGCATGCCCACGTGCATGCACAAATGGTATGAATGTATGTGCTAATTCCAGACTGACAGTTCCAGTTTTGTTTTGTTTTTTTCCCAAAACAAAATAGCAATACCTATCTTAAGGATTTAAGCTGAGCCAGAAGCTGGAGACCTCCACTGGTCTAAGGCATTACTTCTGATTCTTGCTAAAAGTACATAGAAGTACCCTAGTCCAGGATTTCAGCTGTTAAGGCTAAAATTCTAGCTAAACTGTCTAAAATATCTAATGAGTGGTCGCCAATAAATTATAAGCTTTAGCAAGAGTTAGACTTTTAAGCATTTATTAAGGAGAATAAGAATTTGGTAAAGAGAGAGAGAAAGGCCTAGATTCCTATCTATTAAAGGGAGAGCACATTTCTAGCTCCCCTCTCCACTAGCGTCCTCCGGAAAAAGCGCGAGACCGAGCGCCAGTCTCTTCCTTCCTCCTCCCACTAGTCCGTGTCACTTCCTGATGCCAAAGAAAAGACTCCTGGTCTTGCCCTCAAAGACCTTCGCTTCATGGGCAGAACTCTTCTACAGTAAATCTCCAGCAGGTGGCGTCATTCCAATCGTTACACAGCAAAGTTTGAAACTGGTGATAATGGAGACCATAATAACCACATGGTGAAGTTTTTTGCTCAGCCTAGTGAAAGACCAAAGTGAAGTCTGAAAGAAAAACTCATCCAGCAGCAAAGAAACTGCTCCCCATGAGGAGCAGGGTAAAGACAGCATGAAAAGATTTTTGTAGGAGGAAAGGCTATGGTATGTGGGTCTAAGTTGCCTTGGCCAGATGTATCCCCTACTTGTTTACTTCTCCATTTGCAAACTCTCTGTCCACTTTTCCTACTAATTCAAGCAGATTTGTGGGAAAGTGCACCACGACTTTATGGAAGATGTATTTTGTTGTCATTGTTCTTTTTTCCAATTGCATATAAAACATTTTTTAAACATTTTTTTTTTAAATTTTGAGCTCTAAATGATCTTTCTACCTTTTTTGAGCTCTAAATGATCTTTCTTCCTCTTCCTCCTTCCCCCTTAATGAAAAGGCAGGCAATTTAATATAGGTTATACATGTGAAATAATGCAAAACATTTCCATATTAGTCATGTTGTAAAAAGAAAACAGACAGAAAATGAAAAGAAAAAGTAAAAAATAACACGCTTTGATCAGCATTTGGACTCTGTCAGTTCTTTCTCTGGAGGTGGATAGCATTTTTCATCATGCGTTCTTTAGAATTGTCTTGATATTTGAATTACTGAGGACAGCAAAGTCATTCAGTGATCATCACGCAATATTACTACAATATTCGTACAGCGTTCTCTGGGTTCTTCTCACTACTTTGCATCATTTCATGTCAGTCTTTCCAGGTTTCTGAAAGCATCCTGCTCATCATTTCTTATAGTACAATAGTTTTCAGTGACAATCATATACCACAACTTGTTTACCTATTCCTCAGTTGATGGGCATCCCCATAATTTCCAATTCTTTACCACCACAAAAAGATCTGCTATAAATATTTTGGAACATAAAGATGCATTCTCTCTCTCTGTCTCTCTCTCTTTCTCTCTCACTCAGTAATGGTATTGTGCTATTGTTCTTACTATACTATTTTAATAAAAGCTTTTGGCAGGGCAGGGAAATGAGGGTTAAGTGACTTGCCCAGGGTCACACAGCTTCTAAGTTTCAAATATCTGAGGCTGGATTTGAACTCCTTCTGAATCCAGGGCCAATGCTTTATCCACTGCACCACCTAACTGCCCCCCAATAAAAGCTTTTTTCTTTAGCTAACGATATCCTATTGCTAGAGACAAGATAAATACCTGGGATGGAGGGAAGGGTGGAGGTTGTAAGATAAAGTTTGAGGAATTCAGATTCACTGGGTGTCCTGAACTTGGGATAATCATCCCCAAGGGCCCTAACCTGTGAATTTGTCTTTGCATCCCTGGCATTTAGTGCAGTACCTGGTTCATTATGGTTCCTTATTAAATGCTTATTGACTGACATAATTATTGAGTTGAGGACCAGCCACTATGAGGTGCTGCACTTTAATACTTCCTGTGATCTCCTAGCTGTTGGAATTCCTCCCACTTGGGCACATCACAATCTATCTATGTGTTCACATCCTGTGAGGTTGTTTATGTCCTCCAAAAACGGTCTCCCCAGTGTGCCCAGGAACCCTTCTTCTAGTTCTTTTCATTTTGGGTACATACCAATAGTGCCCATGTGTTCTGTCCCTCAGTTTTCCTTCACTCTCAATATATTATCTTCATAGCTAACAGTTTGAGCTACATACTTTCAATCTATAAAATGTCTTCCTTATTGTAGCTGTGGCTGGTAATTAACCTCTTTCAAAAATTATTTTTAAAACTGTATTGTTTATTTATTTAAAAAAAATTTTTGGGGTGGGGCAATGAGGGTTAAGTGACTTGCCTAGGGTCACACAGCTAGTGTCAAGTGTCTGAGGCTGGACATGAACTCAGGTACTCCTGAATTCAGGGCCGGTGCTTTATCCACTGCGCCACCTAGCTGCCCCTGTTTGTTTATTTTTAACATTAATTTTTAAAGAATATTGAGTTTCAAATTTTCTCCCTCCTTTAAGCCTCTTTCCCACTCATTGAGAAGGCAAACAATATAAAATCAATTTTACATGTGAAAGCATGCAAAATATATTTCCATATCAGTCATGTTGCAAAAAAAAGCAAGAAAAAGAAGGTGAAGAAATTATACTTCAATTTGCACTTAGAGTTCATCAGTTTTCTCTCTGGAGGTGGATAGCATTTTTCATCATCTCTTGTACAATTTTTCTGTAATATCAAATACCATTGCCATATATCCTCTTAATAGATGAGAAGCTCCATCCTGGTTGGTACTGTATTTTATCTAAATTTTCCCTCTCTCTAGCTCCTAACACAATGCTCTGCATACATTAAGTGCTTAACCAATATCTATTATTGTCTTTCTAATGTCTATTTAACCAGCTAACTCACTACAATAACCCATTCTACTTCTCTTTCCCACAGTAAATCACACACCTTTGAAAGGTACATACCTTTTTTTCTAGCAACCAAAATGGCATTTAAGTACACCAAAGCAATTATCAAATGGGCCTCCTGGAGCATAGAGAGATTTTAATGGTCATCTGAGGGAGAATGGATGTCATGCCATGTATGTATATATTGATTTCTGGTTTTCAAGGCAGTTTTATATTTATATCTGAACCCTTTTATAACAATTGAAGTTGGATGGGACATGATCCACAACCACTTTATAGACTAATTGTGAGGAGTTTTTATGTTGTGATGTTTGAGGGGAATATGATTTGATTATTAGTAATAACACATCATTAGTAAATATCTGAGTCTGAGGAATTACAAACTTGTTATAATAGAATTCTGTTAGCAGCAAAAAGATACTTACTCTCTTCTTAAAAGCATCCTACCCCTGTACAACATCAGGACTCTATAATATTTATTTATGGAAGGAAGAAATTGCTTAAATGTGAAATCGATAAATCAGAAATTGATCTTTTGCTATTACTTTTCTATTCTATTACAATCATAGGTAAAATGAGCAGCTACAAATGATATATATGATAAGAAAACATAGTAAAAATTGAGAAAGCTGCTTCTAACTAGTTGATAGTAAATGTTCCAGAAAGGATTCTCTAATCTGTTTTTGGTTTTTTGTTTTTGGTGGATAATTAGTTGCAGAGGAGGAGAGTAAGTGAAGCAAAATAAGCAACAGTATGATGGAAGAACAAGTTAATATTGAAATAACATAAACATGGCAGTTTCCCAAACAGCATTATTGTTTTGATAAATGTATAAACAAGCAGAAACTATCTCCCTAAGGATTATGAAAGATTTTTTTCCCCTGATGTAGATAAGAAGAGGGAACTGAGAATCTGTGCTCAGGCAAGGTGAAAAGTAGACACCAATTTAAGTTTTGCTTGTGGGAGGTAGACTTAGAAGTTTTGTGCAAAGAGAATGCCAATTTCCTCCAATGATTATGTTATTATTTTGTAGATTATTTTTTGTATGCACATTTGATTTCCCCTACTAGACTATAGGCTTCCAAAGAGTACACGGCTTTACATAATAAAGGCATATAATAAATGTTTGTTGGATGAATGAGTTAACCAACATGCAAATAGAACACATTTTCTTTATTTGTCAAGAGAAAAGTGCTTAGCTTTAAGCAGTAGCACTCTAAAGGAAGGCTAAACACTAAGCATTAGGGGAAAAGACGATAACTAAACTAAAAATACTTAATGGGAAAATTTGTCATTTTGCAGAATTTTTGTCACTGTCACATCTGCTAAAACTTCCATCTATTAAAAATACTTTAGAAATAGTGAAATAGATCATTGCTTCATTACTTCAACTCCCTCTCACTATAGAGACATATTAAGTAACTCATTAGAAATCCATCTAACAGAAACGATCCATGACTGTTTTTGCACATTTAAATAGTCTCATCTTCTTATCCATAGTCATATGAGATAAGAAATTTTGGTCAGTTTTTAGAAATTTGATAATATTCAATACACGAGGAGTAGAATGATGAGGAAGCAAGCCTGGATTCCAAGGAAAATGCCAAAAGTCTGATATCAAGTTCATGAAAATCTTGTTTTTCTGAATCATTTTTCTGTAACCTAAAAAGATTGATTACCTCACCACCCTGAAGTGTGGCGGTAAAAGTTTAACTTGATTTCTGGGGGGAAATGTAGATAGGACATACTTTTAAGTTTAATAGCCATTATTAACATTTTCTACATTGACTAGATAGTCAATCAACAAAATAATAAATTAGGCACTGACTTGTCTTTGGCAATTTCCTAGGTGTAAATGCTTACACTGAAAATATAAGAATCAACTCTCACTAGCCACTTCAAGCTGCAGAACGCCAGTGTATCTACCCCTTTTATATTTCTTCAGTGAGGGTAGAGTTTCTATTACCCTTGAATCGCTGACATGCTGGAGCAGATAGATGATTTTTTCCCATATTGCACCTCTCTAGACTGTTTTTATGAAAGGGAAAAATTATAGATCTTATTGTTATAGATTATAGCTGTATGAAGGTAAAAGGATGAAAGATGGAATTTTGAGTTCAGGGAACAACTAGTATGCCATATTCACTGGAATGTAGAATGTATAAAAGGGAATAATATGAAGTACATCAGGAAAGATACAGATTGTGACATATTTTAAATACTAGACTGAGGAGTTTATATTTTATCCTCAAAAAGTACTACATGATTTTACCAATGATTTAAGAATATTAGTTTGAATAGAATAAGGATGGAAAGGGTATAGAGGATGATTCACAGCAAAGAAACAAATTAAGAGATTATTACTAGTTCTGATGAAAGGTGATTAGAGGAAAGACAAAAGTATTGGCTATTTAAATGGAGAAATAGATACAGAAGAAAAATTGGGGGGAGGTAAAATTGGTAGAATTTGGGAACTGACTGCATATCCATCAATCAATCAATACTTATTAAGTGTCTACAAAGTGCCAGGCAGTATGCTAAGCAGAGAAAAACAGCAGTCCTTGCCCTCAAGGAATTCACAATATAATGGGGGAGACAATATTCAAATATTGTCAAATATCAAGGAAGCTCTATACATAATACATAGGAAATAATTTGCAAAGGGAAGAAATTAGAATTGAGGATTTGGGGATGGCTTCCTGTAGAAAGTGGGATTTTAGTTAGGCCTTAAAGGAAGCTAGGGAGATAAATAGTCAGAGAATGGGAGAAAGAGTATTCCAGTCATGGGGAGTGGGGTAGCCAGAGAAAATGCCCAGTGCCAAGAGATGTAGTGTCTTGTTCTTGGAACAGCCTGGAAAGTAAGATGTAAGAAAACTAGAAAGTAGGAAGGGGCTAGCTTATGAAGAAGAGCTTTGAATGACAAATAGAGCATTTTAAGTTTGAGTCTGAAGGCAGTAGGGAGCGACTGGAGTTTATTGAATGGGGAATGGTGGTGACAATAAGAATTTGCTTTAGGAAAATCACTTTAGTGGTTGAATGGAAGATAGATTAGAGTGGGGAGAGACTTGAGGTAGGCAGACCCACTAGCAGACTATTGTAGTAATCCAAGGGTAAGGGTGAGATTATGAGGGCTTGCACTAGAGTAATGGCAGTGTCAGATGAGAGTAGGGGGCATATTTGAAAGATGTGCAAAAGTGACATCAACAGACCTTGCAACAAATTGGATATGAAAGTGGGAGGCAGGGTGAAAGATAGTGAAGTATTCAGGTTTACTCCTAGGTTGTGAATCTGAGGGACTGGGAGAAATGGTGTTGCCTTATATGATAACAGGGAAGGTAGTGAGTGGGGCAGATTTAAGGGGAAAGATATTGAGTTTCATTTTGGAATTATTGAGCTTAAGATGTCTTCTATAAGCAGAGATTTGGGGGCATGATTTGAGAATTTGAGATTTGAGAATCATCAGCATATAGATGGTATCTAAATCCATAAGAGCTGATAAGATCAGCAAGTGAAGTAGTAGTATAGAAAAAAGAGGAAAGAGGACCAAGCACAGAACCTGGAGAGAGACATCTACAGTTAAAGGGCATGATCCGGAAGAGGATTCAGCAAAGGAGGCAGAGAAGGAGCGGTCAGATAGGGAGAAGGAGAACCAGGAGAGTGGTGTCGTGGAAACCTAGAGAAGAGAGTATCAAAGAGTAGAGAGAGATCAACCATGTCAAACAAGGTGAATAAGAACTGAGAAAAGGCCATTGGATTATGTGGATGAGGAAAAGTATGAATCAAAGATTGTAAATCCTTGTTATTGGGAGGATAATATTATTTTAGCAGAAATATAGGAAATTAGGAGGAATGATGGGTCTGGGATAGGGTGGAACAACAGAAGAAATACTGAGTTCTATTTTGGACATACTGAGTTTGAGATGCTAGTTAAACATTCAGATTAGTAGTGTGTTCCGAGAAGAAGATTGGGGCTGGATAAATAGATTTGAAAATCATCTGCAGATGTGCATCTGCATAAAGATGATAATGGAACCTATGAGAACTGATGAAATAAAGGGAGAATAGAAAAAGAGAGAAGAGATCTTACATTGGAACCATGGGGATAACCCATGATTAAGGGGTAGGGCATGGATAAAGATCTAGCAAAGGAGACTGAGGAGTGGTTTGACAGACTGGAAGAGAGCCAAGAGAGGACAATTTAAGGAAAGCCAAGGGACCAGAAACTATATAGAAGGAGGAAGTGGTCAACCATGGCAAATTCTTCAGAGAGGTCAAGTAGAATGAGGACTGAAGAAAAGTCAGAAGATTTAGTAGTTGACATTCTTGATAACCTTGAAGAATAAAATAGTAAAGTAGTGGGGTCAGAAGCCAGATTGAGAAGGGAGCAGAAAGTGAAGAAATGAATAGATAGTTAAATATACATTCCTTTTCCTAGTTGTTTTCTAAAAATTAAAGAAGAAATATGGGAGAGTTGTTGGAGGAGATGGCCTAGTTAAGTGAGATTTAAAATTATTATTATTAGGATGTAGGCGATGTGAAAATGTTTATAGCTTATCAGGGAGAGGGAGAGGGAGAAGAGAGAAGATCATGGGAACATGTCCCAAGTCTAATTCCACGTCTGGTTCAATGGATCATTCAGAGTCTGAGTTCAGATAAACAATTACTTTGGTTGAAAACATACTAAAAGCATGGATAAAAAGCAATCCACAAGGTAGTTAAAAGCAGTCTACAAAGGTAAATGCAGGTAAGAGTTTCCAGAAAGGAGATTAAAAGCAATCCACAAGAAATACTCTTGGAGTCACAGGAGCTCCCCACCAAAATCCTATTTTTAAAAATTCCCTTGCCCAAAGAGCCTACACCTGGATCATACTTAGCTAATGTAGCTGGATTGCTGAGGGGAATAAAATGAGAGAAGACTAGAAAGGTTACAATCGGGCAAGGTTATAGAAAGCTTTAAATTTCAAAAAAAAAAGGAGCCATGCTTCCTATTGTGCTAGAAAATGGAAAGGCTATGAGGTTAAGAGATGTAGGAGTATGAAGAATACATTAACAGTAGTCCGAGAGTACTAGAGGACACAATGGAATGGCAGAGCACAATCAAATGACAGAGGAAGAGATGAGTGAATGAATGAAAAAAACATTAATTTAAGCACTTATGTGAAAAGCACTGTGCTAAGCATTGGGGATACAAATAAAAAAGACAATTCCTGCTTTTAAAGAGTTCAGATTCTAGTTGGGCTGATAATACATTTAGAAAGTTTCATCTACAATCAGATGGAAAGTTCCATGGTTCTTAGCGGATAATAAGAAAGCACATGGTGATGCCTTTTCTTTAATGTCATTTCCTCTGATAAAATCATAGTAGTTTTTGATATTGAAGTATTTGACAGCATCAACACCTTTGTTGGCAAGATCTTTCTTTCCTAGGTCTTCAATAGCTGTGGCTTTAGCACCTAAAGGAGAAATTCCCAGGCTGCATTCACACAGAAGTTGCTTCCAGAATGATACCTGTAGGGCTGAAAGGATTGGTTTTGTTTTAAATTTTATTTTCCCCAATTACATGTAAAAACAATTTTTAATATTCATTTTTAAAATTTTTGAGTTCCAAATTCTTCCCTCCATCTCTTACACTCCCTCCACATTGAGAAGGTAAGCAATTTGATATAGGTTGTACACGTGCAGTCATGCAAGACATAATCCATATTGGTCATGTGAAAGAAAACACAAAGAACTCAAGAAAAAGTTTTTAAAAAAATAATTATTAGATCTGCATTCAGAGTCTATCACTTCTTTTTTTGGAGATGGATAGCATTTTCATCACAAGTCCTTCAGAATTGTCCTAGATTATTGTATTGCTGAGCTAAATCATTCATAGTTAAACATCATATGATATTGCTGTTACTATGTACAATGCTCTCGCAGTTCTGCTCATTTCACTCAGCATCAGTTTATATGTCTTTCCAGATTTTTCTGAAAGCATCCTGCTCATCATTTCTTATAGCACAACACTATTCCATCACAATCATGTAGCATAACTTGTTTACACATTCCCCAATTGATGGGGATCCCCTTAATATCCAATACTTTGACACCACAAAAAGAGTTGCTATAAATATTTTTTTACATATAGATCTTTTTCATTTGATTTTTAAAAATCTCTTGGGGATACAGACCTAATAGTGGTAGTTCTGGGTCAAGGGGGCATGCAGTTTGCCAACCTTTCGGACATAGTTCTAAATTTCTTGCCAAAATGATTGAATCAGTTTATAGTGGTAAATGAACAGTGCATTAGTGTTCCAATTTTCCCATATCCCCTCCAACATTTGTCATTTTCCTTTTCTGTTATATTAGTCAATTTGAGAGGTGTGAGGTGGCACTTCAGAGGTGTTTTACTTTTCCTTTCTTTAATCAATAGTGATTTAGAGCATTTTTATGTAACTAGGGAGAGCTTTGATTTCTTTTCTAAAACAAACTTCCTATTCATATATTTGAACATTTATCAATTGGGAAATGGCTTGTATTCTTATAAATTTGACTTAGTTCTCTATAGATTTGAGAAATGAGGCTTTTATCAGAGAAACCTCCTATAAAAAATTTCCCTCTAGTTTTCATCTTTCTTTCTAATAGTGACTGCATTGGTTTTCTTTGGGCAAACCCTTTTTAACTCAATGTAATTAAAATTATCATTTTACATCTCATGATGTTCTCTATCTCTTCTTTGGTCATAAATTCTTACCTTATCCATAGATCTGACAGGTGAATTATTCCAGGGATCTCCTAATTTGCTTATGCTATTACCGTTTATGTCAAAATCATGTACCCATTTTGACCTTAGCTTGTTATTTGCTGTGAAATGTTGGTCTATTACCTAGTTTCTGCCAAACTGTTTTTCAGTTTTCCCAGTTATTTTGTCACATAGTGAGTTTTTGTCTCAAAAGCTGGGATCTTTGCATTTATTAAATACTAGATTACTATGATCATTTACTACTGTGTTTTATGTACATAATCTATTCCACTGATCTACCACTCTATTTCTTAGCCAATACCAGATTGTTTTGATGAATACCATTTTGTAATACAGTTTGAGATATATTATGACAAGGATGCCTTACTTGTGTGTGTGTGTGTGTGTGTGTGTATGTATGTGTATATATATATATATATATATATATATATATATATATATATATATATATATATATATATATATATGAGGCAATTGGGGTTAAGTGACTTGCCCAGGGTCACACAGCTAGTAAGTGTTAAGTGTCTGAGGCCACATTTGAACTCAGGTCCTCCTGACTCCAGGGCTAGTGCTCTATCCACTGCACCACCAAGTTGCCCCTACTTGTATATTTTTAATGATTACCTTGATATTCTTAATCTTTTTTTCATTCTTCCAGATAAATTTTCTTATTATTTTTTCTAGCTCTATAAAATAATATCTTGGTAGTTTGGTATGGCACTGTATAAGTAAATTAATTTAGGTAAATTGTCATTTTTGTTATATTGGCTCAATCTACTTATAAGCAATTAATATTTCTCTAAGTTTTTAGATCTGACTTTATTTGTATGAAAAGTATTTTGAAATTGTATTCATATAGTTCCTGGGTTTGTCTTGGCAGGTAGACTCACAAGTATTTTATATTGTCTACAGTTATATTAAATGGGATTTCTCTTTCTATTTTTTGCTCTTGGACTTTGATGAAAATATATCGAAATAGTGATGATTTTTGTGCTTTTATTTTATATCCTGCAATTTTGCTAAAGTTACTAATTATCTAAAGTGGGTTTTTTTTAGTTGATTCTCTAGGATTCTCCAAGTAAACCATGAGTGATAGTTTTGTTTTCTGATTGCTTATTTTAATTCCTTCAATTTCTTCTCTTATTGTTATAGCTAGCATTTCTAGTATAATATTGAATAATAGTGGTGATAATGGGCACCCTTGCTTTACCCTTGATCTTAGTGGGAAGCCTTCTAGCTTATCTCTATTAAAGATAATGCTTGCTGATGGTTTTAGATAGATAATACTTATAATTTTTAAGAAAAGCTCCATTTATTCCTATGCTTTCTAATGTTTTTGGTTTTGTTTTGTTTTGTTTTTGCAGGGTAATGAGGGTTAAGTGAATTGCCCAGGGTCAAACAGCTAGTAAGTGTTGTGTCTGAGGCTGGATATGAACTCAGATCCTCCTGAATCCAGGGCTGGTGCTCTATCCACTGCGCCACCTAGCTGCCCCCTTCAAATATTTTTAATAGGAATGAGTGTTGTATTTTGTCAAAAGGTTTTTCTGCATCTATTGAGATAATCACATGATTTTTAAAATTGCTATTGATATGATTATGCTGATGATATATAAATCCTACCTGGTCATAGTATATAATCTTTGTGAATATATTCCTGTAATCTCATTGCTAGTATTTTATTTAAATTTTTTCATCAATATCCATTAGGGAAATATTTATTAAGATGACTAATGTGTAACAACAACAAAAAAAAGACAGTCCAAAAGTATGAACAGTATGGTTCAATCTGCATTCATAATTCACAGTTCTTTTTTCTGGATGTTGAGAACATTTTCAATCACAAGTTCTTTGAAACTGTTTTGGATAGTTGCACTGCTGAGAAGAGGCAAGTCTATTCCTATTGTTCATCACACAATGTTGCTGTTACTGTGTACAATGTTCTCCTGGTTCTGCTCCTCTCAGTCAGTATCAGTTCATGTAAGTCCTTCCAGGTTTCTCTGAACTCCTCCTGCTCATCGTTTCTTATAGTACAATAGTATCCCATTACATTCATATACCATAACTTGTTTAGCCATTCCCCAGTTGATGGGCATCCCCTCAATTTTCAATTCTTTGCCACCACAAAGAGAGCTGCTATAAATATCTTTGTACATGTGGGTCTAAAGCCACAGTTATTGAAGACCTTGAAAAGAAAGTTCTTGCCAATTCATCGATCTGCTCTTTCTATATTTTACTGAGGCATGCATTTAGAAATATATTTTTCTGTAAATACTGCTTTAGCTACATCCCATAAATTTTGGTATGTTGTAACATTGTTGTTAGCCTTAATGAAATTATCAATTTTTAAAAATGATTTGTTCTTTCTTTAAGATTAAATTATTTAATTTTCATTTACTTTTTAATCTCTGCTTCCAATGCCCTTTATTGAACGTAAGTTTTATTGGATTATCATCTAAAAATGGGGCTTTTAACATTTATGCTTTTTTGCATTTCATTGTGAGGTTTTTATGCCCTACTTCATAGTCATTTGTGTGTGTGCGTGTGTGTGTAGGTACCATTTATCACTGAGAAAAAGGTATATTCCTTTCTATTCCTATTCATTTTTTTCCAGAAGTCTATATCTAACTTTTCAAAAATTCTATTCATATCCTTAATTTATTTCTTGTTTATTTTTTGGGTTAGATTTATCTAGTTCTGATGGGAAAGTTGAGTTCTCCCACTAATATAGTTTTACTATTTCCCTCTGTGACTTATTTAACATTTTCTGTAAGAATTTGGATGCTGTGTTGTTTGGTGCATATTGTTTAGTATTGATATTGCTTCATTGCCTATGGTACCTTTTAGCAAAATTCAGTTTCCCTGCTTATCTCTTTTAATTAGATTTATTTTTGCTTTTTCTGAGATCATGGTTGTTACCTCTGCTTTACTTTTTTTTCTTTAACACTTCAGCTGAAGCATAATAGATTTTCCTCTGTTTCTCTACTTCAAGTGTATTTCTTGTAAATAACATATTTTAGAATTATGTTTTTTTAATCTACCAAGCTAACTGCTTCCATTTTTTAGTTGAGTTAACCCATTCACATTCACGGTTATGATTATTGTGTATTTCACTCCATCCTACTTTTTTTTCCTGTTTACCCTTCTATCACTCTCCTTTCATCCTGTCTCTCTTCAAAAGTGTCTTGCTTCTGACTACTGCCTCCTCCAATCCACCATCATTTCTATCAATCCTCACCCTTCCTACTTTATTGTAGGGTAAGATAGATTTCTATACCTGATTTGGTGTGTATGTTATTCCCTCTTTCAAGTAATTCAGATGAGAGTGAGGTACAAGCATTGTCAACCATACCCCCTCCACTATAAAAGCTCTTTCACGGCTCTTTTATGTGAGATAATTTATCCCATTCCACCTCTTATTTCTTCCTTCTCATAGTGCATCCTTCTTTCTCACACCTTAATGTTTGATTTTTTGGATATCATCTCATCATAGTCAACTTATATGCATGCCCTCTGTCCATGTATGTTCATCTATCTGTCTCAATAACGAGAAAGATTTTAGGAGTTACAAATATCATCTTCCAATATATGAATGTAAAACTTTTAACTTTATTTAATTCCTTATGATTTCTCTTTCCTATTTACCATTTTATGCTTCCCTTGAGTCTTGTATTTGAAAGTCAAATTTTCTATTCAGCTCTGGTCCTTTCATCAAGAATGCTTGAAAGTCCTCTAATTTATTAAATACCCATTTCCTTCGCTTAAGGATTATACTAAACTTTGCTGGTTGTAATCCTGGTTTCTTTGCCCTCAAGAATATTATATTACAAGTCTTCCAATTCTTATGTAGAAGCTGCTAAATCTTCTGTTATCCTTACTGTGGAAGATAGACTTAAATAGGTAGAGACTTGTGACAAGAAGATCAACCAGCAGACTATTTCAGTGCTAGGTATGAAGGATTCACCAGATGGCAGTACCAGAAGGGGACATATTTTAGAGATATTACAAAGATGAAGTAAAAAAAAAAAAACCTCAGAAATAATTTGAAATGGGGGTGAGAAACAGTGGGAAGTCAATGATGAAACCTTGTTGTGAGCTTGGACTCAGAGGTTAGTGGTGCTCTCGACAGTAATAAGGAAATTTGGAAGTAGGAGGAGGTTGGGAAGAAAGATTATGAGTTCAGTTTTGCAAATGTTGATTTTAAAATTTCTGTTGCACATACAGTTCAAGATGTCTAAAAAGCAATTTGGAAATACAAGACTGAAGGTTAGTTCTGGGGTTAGGGCTGGATAAGTAGATCTGAGGATCAAAAGTATAGAGATGATAACTGGATGGATGACATGGATGCAGGGTTGACTTCCTGTATGTAATAGCAGCGTAGCCACAAAAAATGTTTGCTCAGCCTCTCAGGACCAAAAGGCAATCTGCATAGTCAGTTTCTACATTAGCAGATCTCCATGCCAATAAAATCAGAGGATTTCTCCCCTGCCCCTCAAAATAGCATATAAGAATAATTCATGATTGCATACATGTATGTGCAGGAATATAGAAAATATTATTGTAAAAAGAATCCTGTTTTCATAAATTGCAGTGATTTACACTTTTAAAGACACATCCAGAAACATGCTGATGTTACAATACCAGATATCAAACCTCAGATTTTATCTCTCCTGCTCATGAACAATAAATTGAAAATATTTTTTCCTCTTCATGTCTGGATCGTCTAGTTTTTCTCCTGCTTTATTTATGTTTCAGTTCAGTCATTTGGTGGTTTTGGCATGGAGAATGGTTAACAACCTGACTAGGGGGGAAAAACCCAAACATCATTGTTAAGAGGGTAGGAAGTGGTGAGATCAGTGCATAGCAACATCTACTCTGCAAACACAAATTATGCTTGTTAAAAGCTTAATCAGGCAAGGCTAGGAAGCAAGCAGCCATTTGTCAGAGAACATGTCAGAGCAGAAGACAGAGCAGCAGGCGTGTAAAAGGATGGGACATGACCATAGGCTCATTAGCAAAAGCATAGAGAATCCAAAAAAAGATTGTATGGTCAAGTAAGCAATATTCCAACCACAAAGTGATGACCTGTAACAGTCTGACCTCACAAATCATCTTTCTCTCATTGAAAACTCCAGTTTGATAAGTACGCCCAGTGGTTGAGAGGTCAGCCAGCCTGGGTTGGAGACCAGCTTTCCAGTGGAAAAGTTCAGAAAGGTTCGGAAAGACATTTCCAAAAGTTCCGGGGAAAAAAAGGAACTCAAGGATTATGTTTCTTTGGTTGAAAGAATATTTGAATCGGGGAAAACAACCAGTAGTCTTCTATAAATTTAGGGCAGCTAGGTGGCACAGTGGATAGAGTCCCAGGCCTAGAATCAGCAAGATTCATCTTTGTGAGTTCAAATCTGGCCTGGTGTGTAAGTCATTTAACCCTGTTTGCCTCAGTTTTCTCTTCTGTAAAATGAGCTGGAGAAGAAAATGGCAAACCACCCCAGAATCTTTGACATGAAAATCCCAAATGAGGGTCACAGAGTTGGACATGACTGAAATGACTGAACAACAACTTACTCATTAAATGTTAGTTCTCATTGGATGCTTGGAACATGTTACATTGATTAAGCTATTGATTTAAATAGCAAAGTACTGCAGACAGAAACAATTGAGTCCAGCCTTCAGAAAGCCCAGATAATGCACACATGTCATCATTTATGTATTAATAAAACGCCATAAATGCAAGCAGGCATTTATGGTGGGGAATTAAGAGAATCAGAAAAGCTGACAGGAAGAGGTTAATGGTTTTATTTTTTTCTAAATTTGAAAACTTGGGAGGTGAGTCTGCTCCCTCACCCAAGTAGACATGGAATTTTTGAGCAACATTAGTTAGGGTACTATAGTCAAGAGAAAAGGAGCTAGGTGTCAAAGTGCAATGGAGTGTTGGACTAGGGTCAGGAAGATCTGAATTCAAATCCTGCCTAAGACAGTTACTATGTGATTTACCTTCTTTCAGCCTCAGTTTTCTCATTTATAAAATAGGGATAATAATAACCCTACCTCCCAGGTTTATTGTGAGGATCAAATGAAATAAGATATGCAAAACGTTGGCAAATCTTAAAGATACATATAACTATTGTTGATTACAAATATCATCTCATTTAATGTTTCAAATGAGATATTTGTAAAGCACTTATCACAGTGTCTTGTACATAGAAGGTGCTTAATAAATCTCCTCATTAAGAGGATCAAGTTCTGTGATTGACAGCCTTGGGTGAGGAGAACTCACTTGTAATCAGGGATAGAACTATGATTTAAATGGTATAGGAATCTCCAGATGAGAAACCTAAAGTATCTTTATAACTGTTGGCCATCACCTTCTTGGAAACATATTTAATATTATATTGAGAGGTAAATGACTTAGCCAGGCATTATGAGCCTGCAGTGGCACTTGAATTCAAGTCTTTTTGATTTCAGGGCTTTCTCTGTATCCATTCTGACATGCTGCCTCTCCTGGTAATCAGAAAGAAAGAAGAAAAAGTTTAACTGCAAGAAAAGATGTTATAAACACATATACACATAGAGTATTATATGTGTATTTTATAAACGTATCTATATATGTATGTATATATACATATGCATGTATGTGTACATATATACACATACATACATATATATTACATTTACCTCTAAAAGCCATTTTCTGCACCTTGGCTGGGGGATGACGCAAGCTTAGTCAAAGATTTTCGATTTCTATAAAAACCTTTTTCATAAATCCATTTAAATTTGAACTCATGGTAACCAGATAATTCAGAAGTTATCCCCTTGCCAACCTCAATAACATGAACATCTATTAGAGAGTCCAGTAGCTGGCAACATGGACAGCCTTTGAAATGTATCAGAATTTCAGGGATGAAAAAAACCTTAAAGCACAGGTTAAAGCTTCAAGGCTTATATGAAAGGTAGAAAATGAATGGTCTCAGAAAATTTTACTATGAGGAATATATTTGTATTTCCTTCTCTTATCTTCAGTGAATCTTATGTGATAAGAAATAATGTTATAGGGGGAAGCTAGGTGGCACAGTGGATAAAGCACTGGCCTTGGATTCAGAAGGACCTGAGTTCAAATCCAGCCTCAGACACTTGACATTTAACTAGCTGTGTGACCCTGGGCAGGTCACTTAACCCTCATTGCCCTGCAAAAAAGAAGAAGAAGAAGAAGAAGAAGAAGGAGGAGGAGGAGGAGGAGGAGGAGGAGGAGGAGGAGGAGGAGGAGGAGGAGGAGGAGGAGGAGGAGGAGGAGGAGGAGAAGGAGAAGGAGAAGGAGAAGGAGAAGAAGAAGAAGAAGAAGAAGAAGAAGAAGAAGAAGAAGAAGAAGAAGAAATAACCTTATAAAGTAAAATCAATCAATAAGCATTTATTAAGCCCATACAGTGTGCCAGGAATTATGCAAGGGACTGGAGTTACCAGGACAAAAAATTAAATAGTCTCTGTCCTCAAGACACTTATATTGTATCTTAGCAGATCTTCTGTTACTTAAATGCTCCAAGCTGGGACACTGAAAGTACAGCTAAATTAAATTTCTTTCATTTTTCCTGCTTTTCACAGATCTTGTTTTTTTAATCCTTTCTTTTGTCTCTTTTTTTTACTGTTTTTTTTTGTTTTCCCAAATTTTAAGGATCAAAATGCATCTAGAATTTTAGAAATATTTAACTTTTCTAATCCAAGGCTGAAATGAATTTATCATTGCCTCAGACACACCTTTATCTTTCACATCTCACATCTCATATTTTCACCTTAAACAAGAGTTTCTTAATTTTCTTTTTTTTTCTAGTTTCAACAGGCTGAACCAGATGTGAACCAGAGCTTGCTTTGGAGATGTTTTGGTCAAGTTATTTTTGAAAGGCTTATTTTGCATATTTGAAATAAAATTACGAGCTAGTCAATAACCTCAGTATTAGAGACTGGTATTTAGTCATCCTCCCCATACTTAGGAAGTGATACTAATAACAGTGTTATCATTAGGGCTGAGGTCCTCTCACAATGCTATGCAATTGACTGTTAGGTCTTTGTTGCAGCCATGACTGATTCATTCCTATGGGCAACTGGAAATTTTTATTCTTGATAGGGTGGGTTTGAGTACATGATAGCTTTCTTCAAGTATTTCAATAACTGTATCGTCATGTCATTGTCATTGTCATGCACAGGAGGAATTTGTCTGAAAAGATAGGACTAGGATCCCTGGATGGTAGTGAGTTTGAAGCCAATTTCATCTCGATATAGGAGAAAACTCCTAAAGTTGTCCAAAAGTGCAAGGGGCTGCATTTAGGACTAGCAAATGACATAAAACTGGTGATTTCAAATAGTTATCCAATGGCCATTTTGGGGAATTTTATAGACAGAATCCAAGATTTTTCTAGGGGCAAAGCTAAGGGACTTCTGGTATCTTACAATTCTCCAGTGAGTCTAGCAGTGTTGATGGGATGGGTAAAGGCCCTTCCAGGGAGGGAGATAAGAGTTTATCAAATATAGCAACTAAGAACTAAATGGTAATTAACTAAGAAATATATGTTAATTAGCTGAGAACTACATATTTGCATGGAAACTTGAGGTCAAAGATTTCTGGTGGGATCTGAACCTAGACAAGTATCAACTAGGAGAAAGTGGTCAAGATAAAGGATGGGAATGATCGCTGTATTAATAAGTATTAAGTGCTAAAAATTCGATTGGAAAAAATTATTAATTAACCACAATATGCAAGGCACTGTGCTAGACCTCAGTAATACAAAGACAGAAATTTAATAGTCCCTCATCAAGGAGCTTCCATCCTTTTGGAGGAATACAACATATGCACTGATGAGTAAACATAAAGAATGAGCCCCCCCCCCCAATTCTTACTGTGGAGTATTTCCATGCATATAGGCAGGAACATGTCAGCAGATAATTGCATAGATAAGAGTGGTAAAGATCATATAGCCAAAGGGAAGAGGATATGCTTCTGAATAGTCTTTAATATTATATAAGTTTGTGAAAAACTCACTAGAGCTATGTTGGTTTCAAAGTGCATTCTGGGCCAATTCCTCTGTGAATTATCTATCAAATAGTAAATTTAAGCTGCTTATGTCAAATGCTTAGCAGATCCTTATGTCATAAATCATCCAAGGTGATCCATACTTCAAGGGGAGCAAAGGGAAGGAGGTGTGTTTACTGGTACAAAGTCTAGGAATAATGTGCACCTTTGGCTTTATTACTTAATGTCTTTGATCTTTAGTTTCATTGTCTATAAAAATAGAGAAAAACATCTTTTCCCTACCTACCTCTCAGGAATGTTCATAGAATTATAGATCTCAAAAAATCACAGATTTAGAGCTTGAAATAACCTTAGAAACTATCTCATACATATATGACTAGGCAGGCCAATGAGTGATGTGGTAAGATAGTCAGCAGGGCAGCTAGGTAGTACAATTGATAAAACACTGGCCCTGTAGTTGAGGGGACCTGAGTTCAAATCTCACCTCAGACACTTACTAGCTGTGTGACCCTGGGCAAGTTACTTAACCCCAATTGTATTAAACATCTGGGGCCATCTCCAGTCATCCTGATATATATATATATATATATAGCCACTGGGCCAAGATGGCTCTAGAGTGAAATCTGTGACCTTGCACAGCCCTCCCACACTCCAATTTAGTGCAAGTCATGCCATCACCCTGATGTCATGGTCCTCTCTGAGTTTAAAGGACAAACAACAACAAGAGAGCCAGAAATAAAACAGATGATCTCAGATTCTTCTGCACAAATTCAAAAAGAGAGGAAGACAAAGAAAACACATCTTGAAGACAGCTACCATGACCCCCTGTAAGTCTTCTCCAGTCTGAAAATTCCTTTTTCCTTCCACTGACTTTCATATGGCATGATTCCATCACCATTTACCAGCAAGGCTGTCTCCTAGATCTGGAATGCTTCTCTTCCTTATCTTCTCTTCCTGTGTCCTTTGACGTCCTTCACATCCTAGATTAACCCACAAATTCTGCAGGAAGCCTTTCCCAGTCCTCCTTAACCTTAGTTCTTTCATCCTGAGATTATCCCCAATTTATCCCCTATATCTAGTTTGTCAAGTTAACAGATATTTATTTAGTAAGAACTTGCAATGTTCCAAATACTGTAGAGATACAAAGAACAGCCTGTTTTCTCAAGGAGTTCACAATGTCATATAGGAGACAACATGCTAATAGATATGTACAAAAAAGATGTTTATAGGATAAATTGGAAATAATATCATAGGGGAAGTTCTGGTATTAAGGGGAACAGCCAATGAAAATGTTCAGATTCAACAGATAATATGTCTTGTATGAGAGGGGTAAAGTCTAAGGAGACTAGGAAGGGATTAGGTTAGGAAGGACTCTTAATTACCAAACAGAGGATTTTATATTTGATCCTGGAGGCAATAGGCAGCCACTAAAGTTTATTGGTCAGACCTATACTTTAATAGGTCAACTCAAGTGGGAGATGGACTGGAGTGGGAAGAGACAAGGCAAGGAGACCAACAAGAAAGCTATTGTAATAGTGTAGGCATGATGTGGTAATGGACTTAACTAAGGTCATGACAGTATCATGATAAAAAGGCATTTACAAGAAATATTACAAATAGAGAAATGATAGGGCTTAGCAACATACTGTATTATGGTGTGTGTAGCAGGGGTGAAAAAGTGGGGATTCAAAACCATGCCTAGTTAGAGAGCTGTGAGGATGGTAGTGTCCTCAACAGAGTACTTAGGAAGAGGGAGGGAAGGATTTACAGGAATAGATATCAAGTTCAGTTGTAGACATGTTTAGTTTGAGATTTCTGTGGTACATCTGGTTCAAGATGTCCAATAAGCTATTGGAGATGTGAGACTACAAGTCAGGAGAGAATTTAGGGTTGAGTAAATAGGTCTGGGAATCATCTGCAAAGAGATATTTGAATCCCTGAATATTGCTGACATCACAAAGTGAAATATTATAAAGTTGGAAGAGATTACCCAGGATATTTATCAGTATTAAATGTTATTTCATTAAACTCAGCCCTATGTTCTAGCATGTGAGAAAATCCACAAAAGAAAAAGGGAAAGCATGATAAGGGCAATTTAGTTAAGAATTAATTGAGAAAAAAACAAAAGTGATATTATTGTGGGTATACCACACCCACCCTGCCAGGAAGGAGAAATAAATGAGACAGAGAAGTACGATATTGTAGCAGTGAGGAACTTAACATAACCTAAAATATCCCAGAGTTCTCTGCCAGTAGATAATAAATTCATAACTTGCTTTAGTGATAATTTTATTTTTCCCCAAAGCTGGAGGAACTGATGAGCGGAAATGCAATTATAGATCTAATTTTAACCAAAAATAATTAACTTTCTTAGAGACGGGAAAATGCATTAAATATTTTTGAGGTTGCTATCAACCCCAACTCTGGGTCCCCACATTATTCACTTTTTTTTTTTGCTACTGTGATTTCTGGACTCCTTTAAGCACCCAAATCCCAATGACTTAGACTATTTAATCTCAAAATGGCAGACTATGTCATTGCAAAATTTCATATAAATTTAGAAATATAGATCTATTTCTTCAAGTACATTCTAATAACGGCCTTTATAGAATCTACTGATATGTTACTTCTTGAAGTAGGAAATTCAAATGGCAATTACTTCATACTGGACAATGCTGGACAAAGTAGAGGATCAGGCCAGAGAAAACTGAATAGGTTTCTGACAGGCACATTAAAAATGAACAAACCAGCTGTGCCATAGACTTGGCAAGAAGCGTGTTACAAACATCACAGCAACATCAGGTGGTAGACAAGAATGAGAGAATGGCCATTATAGGCAGGTGCTTCTGGGGGAAAATACTCTGAAAGGAAATAAAAAAGATTTTAATAACTTCACAGAGATGAAACAAGGAAGCATACTTCAGGCTGCAAAAGATAAAGGAGGAAAAGGGGAATGGATTCTCAACATACCTTGTCTTAAACTCAGCTTTCTAGACACTAAAGAGGCTGGGAAGACATGAAGGGAAAGAAAAGAGAAAGAGGAAATAAATTACTTGTGGCTGCTTTAAATTTTCTTCTTTTAGTAGCCAACTATAGCTACAGAATTAAATGGAAGACTGTAAGGCCTGAGAAGATTTCATACCAAATTTCAGAGGCTAGATCACTAGTGACAGAATGAGGTTTTACAGGAGTTATTGGTAATAGTAGAGAGCTGTGACAATGGTAATCTGTTTTGTATTGTGAAAAGGATTTTATTGGTAATGGGATTTTTGTTGTCATCTCATCATCATCATTATCATTACCATCAAATCTCTCTCTCTCTCTCTCTCTCTCTCTCTCTCTCTCTCTCTCTCTCTCTCTCTCTCTCTTTCCTGCTTTTATCCCTCTTCTTCTCCAATACTCTGCAGAAATTTTATACTGAAGCCTAATAATACTAAAGTGGTTAGCCTGCCATAAGTCAGAATTAAATTAAATTAAATTAGTTAGCTCTTAACCTCTTATCTGTGCGTCATCCATCATTACAGTACCAAATTTAAATAGTTCTGAGAATAAAGTAATTCATTTATCAGTATCCATATTTTTCTCCTTCCCTCTTTCCTCTCTCCTTTCCTTCCTCCCACCCTCCTTCTTCCCTCTCTTTTCCTTCCTTCCTTCCTTCTTTTTTCTTCCTTTTTTCAGACTTTTCTTCCATAGAATATAAGCATGTTCCATAGAACTTAAGTATTTGAAAGAGAAAGAGCTCTTAGGTAGTTGTAAAGGAAATTCTCAAGATTCAATTTCCTTTATTTGACTTGTTTGATGATGGAATCATTCTTCAATATAAACACTGAAGATTCTATTGCCTCAATAACAAAAAAGGAAAAAGAAAAAGAAAGAAATACACATATGTATATATATATATATATATACACATATACATGTATACACATATACGCACATACATATATACATACATATATAGTGACTGGCTAAATCTATATGTATGGATATAAATATGCATTGAGGAAATTGAGAAATTGGAATTAGTACAGCAATTGGTTAATTGTGGGAATTGAGTGAACCACACTAACTCCATCTTGTAACTCAATTCTGGATCTAGCTCAGTTCCCTTTGTGTTCAATTAGGGGTCAGGTCCAAATTCTATCCTGTGAGTAAACTTTATTTAATTTTGGGAATTGGGAGAAAATCTCATTGTATTATTTGAACCTAGCTCTGCATGGCTAGGAAGCTGGACCACCCCTCTTTGCTGCTTAGAGGCCCTTGACTAAGGGCCCATGTTATGCTGACCAGAAACCTACTCAGACCCCAAATCTGATACCAGGGAATTGTAGCTGTTTGCTCTCCCCCTCCCAACTTGGAAATCCAATTTGAAATCTTTCTTCCACAGAGAGATCAGATTATCAAATGTATTGCTTCTTTTTAAAATAATTGGCCTTATTTGATTAATTGTTTTTGGTGTATAAAGGTCTGTCTTTCCCTGTATTCGGTATCCAGGCCTAAGCTGAGGAGATCTGGTCCTGGTGTATTAAGCAGTTGGCATATATTACTTAATAAATTGATATGCTCAGAAGATCAAACCTTTATCTCATCAGTCATTTCACCTTTCACTCACCATAGCATATAGCCAAAACAACCATATATAGATAGATTTGTAAATACTTGTAATAATCTTTGCATATAAAAATTTATGTGGTTCTTACCTTGTGCTATATAATTATCAAACAAATAAAAACCCATATGCTAAGCATCATTTTTGATTATGGGTGACAAACAGGATTTACTGAGAACTGACTTATTTCTTTTAGTTTCCTTTTCCCAGACCAATGAATTGCCTGGGGCTGACCAAACTGTCAATTCCAGCCTCTGATTACCAGCTTATGTAAAAATCTTAACAGGTTAAACAAAATGTAATCAACCAAGGGTACCCTTTTCACATGCTCTGTTTGTTATTTGTACCCTATATAAACTCTGTTTTCAGCCCCAGCCTTTGGGTAGTCCTAGGCCCTGATTAAAAACCTTAATTTTATTATGTTGATTGTTTTAATAATTTTTTAGGTTGACATGGGAAACCTTGATCTGAAGGCATTATTTTTATTTATAGTCAATGCTTTTCCTTATATCATTAGCACAGGAGAAAACTTTCAGGTCTTTCTAGTTTTCCAGCTGTAACCTCACTCCTCTCTGCTTCCTTAGCATTTTCTCTGGCTTTTCTTAGGACACCTCTCATATATATTTCCTTCTATTATATTTTTGGGACCATTTAATAACTAAGTATGGGGTGGAGATAACGGCTATGATGCTGGTGTTGAAACCATTGAGAGTTACAGAGGCTTACAGAAGCATAAATCCCAGAGTTGGAAATGATCTCAAAATTCATTTGATCCAACTTATATATGAAAAATTAACCCTTCCACAATATACCAGACAAGGGAATATTTGATCTTTGCTAAAAGACCTTCAATGTTGAGTAATATACCACCTCCAGAACCATCCCATACCATTTTTGGATAGTTCTAATTGTCATGAAGTCTTTTTGTCTGACAAGTCTAAGTTTTTAAGTTTCCCTCTGATGAATATTAAAATATAGTTTTTGTATCTGCCTGTCTCCTACAAACAGATCAGAAAAATTAATCTTTAAACTCTCCTACAAAATTAATAAACAGATAAGAAAAATTATAATATAATTTCTCCTACAATTTGTTTCCATGTCCTCCTACAAAACAGATCAGAGAATTAATCTCCTGCTAACCAAATCAGAGAACATGGCTACAAAATCAGATCAGAGACAGACAAAAACATAATACCAATTTAATTTTGTGTCCCAAGAAGAAATATAACATGATCATGTGGAGACTCCCCTCCTAAAAAGAGAGCTCAAAGACTTCCTCTTTCTGAGGGTGTATAAGGTTTTTTGTCCACTGATTACAGGGTGTTGTGAGTTTCAATAGTATGATACAAAAATCAACCCAGAAGCAAAAAGCAGTTTAACAATTTCAGTTATAAGAAGTACGGAAGAAATACAGAAGCATCATGATAAGATCACACGATTTCAAAAAAGGGTTTGTCAAGGATGAGGCCTTGGAGATGTCAAGATAGGGACTTATTATCATAAGGGAAAATAAGTCACTAGGTAGGGTCTTTTAATCTGCTAGCTATCTGGATTCAGTTTTAGAGTTCAGTTGAAGGCCATTTTGTTCATATTAATCCAGGGTTTCATAAAAAATACTTTTGGATAAGAAGGTACCTCCATCAAATCCAGGTGACCCATATATTTATATTAACACCTCATACTTTCCACCTGCTGCTTTCTACTTCTTCCTTCTGAGGCCAAACTGAACGTTTCCATATGACAACCCTTCAAATATGTGAACAATGCTCTCAAATCCTCTCTTTAGCTTGTCTTGATCAGGCTGAAGACCTCTAGTTTTTGGCCCTTATATAACATGTTCAAGAGGACCAAAACCTTCCTTGTTACTCTCCTTTGGACACTCTATAATGATTTAACATCCTTACAAAACCATAATTTCAATAACTGAATCAACTACTTTAGATGAAGCCTAACCAGAGTAGGATGCAGTGGGATTGTCATTTTCCTACTCTTGGTCACTATGACTCTATTAAGATAGCTTAAGATCTCATTAACTTTTGTTATTGCCATATCCAGCTATTGAGATAGAAATTCAATAAAACCTTGCATTTTCAGACATATTGCACAACTCCTTGATTTTATGAAATTCCTTTTTTAAACACAAGTATATATTATTATATTTTCCCCAGCCTATCAAGGTCTTTGGAAATTGATGGTGTCATCCATTGGGATAGTTAATGCTTCAGCTTTGTGTTATCTTCAAATTTAATCAGCATGCCATTTTATGTCTTTATTAAAATGATAAAATTATTGAAGTACTAAAGTAAATGTTACAAAGCAAAACACTGGCACACTCCACTGGAAACCTCCTAGAATGTCAACACTGAAGCATTAATTGATTAATATTTGGGTCCTGCCTTTCAATACATTTACAAATCTGCCTAACTGACATCTAGCCCACATCTCTATGTAGTTTTTTAACAATTGTTTTAATCATAAAATACCCACCTTTTCATGCTCTCACCCTACCCCGTCATTAGGAACAAAAGAAAAACAAAACCCATTACAAATATGTATAGCCAATCAAAACAATTTTCACATTGTCCATGTTCCCAAAATATGTCTCATTCTGCATTCTGATTCCTTCACCTGTCTTTCAGGAAGTAGGTTACATGCTTCATTATTAGTCCTGTGGAATTGTGGTTAGTCATTACTATGATAAGAATTTCTAATTCAAATTTATTTGCCTTTACTATGTTGTTATCTTTGTATAAAGTGTTCTGCCAACTCTGCTCATTTCACCCAGCATCGGTTCATACAAGTCTTTACAGGTTTCTCTGAAACCTTATTGTTTATCATTTTTTACAGCACAATAGTATTCCATCACATTTAAATGCCATAACTTGTTCATCCATTCCCCATGTTATAGGTACACCCTCAAATTCTTATCTTTATTCCCCTCAAAAAGAGCTACAAATATTTGTGTGTATCTTTAGGGTCTGTTTTGCTTAGGACTGATCCCTTCCTTAATCTACCCTCCCCCTATTCTTCTGCCTTTTCTCTCATTTTCCCCATCTATTTCCCTATGAAGTAAGAATTATTTCTGTATTTGACTCTCTCCGTATGAGTGTGTGTTTATTCTTTCTTCTTTTAATCAGTTCAAGCAAAAGTGAAGTTCAAATGTTAGCTACTTACCCCCACATTGATATATGAAATAATGTTCCCTAACTTTCCATTGCTTCCCCCTTTCCCCAATATAATTCTATTCACCTCTTTTTCCATTATTTTAAGATCATCAAAACATAACAGAGCCATTCACAAACCTTATCTAATTAGACTCCCTATGAGCCTGGGTGATAGGGTTCTGAGAAGACACATGTATCATCTTCCCATATTTAAATGTAAGCAGTTTATTCTTATTTAGTCCTTTATTATTCCTTATTCATGTGTGCCTTTTATGTTCTCTTCACTCATGTAGTTGAACTTCATGGTATCTATGCAGCACTGGTCTTTACATCTGAAATACTTAGAATTCCTTTTTAATTTTTCATCTATAGCATTATATTCAGTTTTGCTAAATGAGTTATTCTTCTGGAATATTGTATTCCAGATTTGTGACTACTTTAAAGTGGTGAGTATTAAAGCATTCATGATCATGACTGTGTCTTCTTGGCATGATTTTTTTCTGTCTACTTGCAGTATTTTTTATTTAACCTGGAATCTCTAGATTTGATCTATGAAGTTTCTAGTTTTCATTTTGGGGTTTCATTCAAGAAGTGACCAGTGGATTCATTCTATATCCACTTCACCTTCTGGTTCTAAGAAATCTGGGCAACTTTCTTTTCAGATTTCTTGAAACAGGATGTTTAGCCTCTTTTTTGATCATGGTATTTATTTAGTATAATGACTTTTATTCCTCCCCCCCATTTGTTTTCCATATCAGTTGTTTTTGCTATGAGATATCTCACATTTTATTCTATTTTTTCAGTCTTTTGACTTTGTTTTAAGATTCCTTGTTGCCTCATGGAGTCACTGACTTCTATTTTGTCCTTTCTAGTTTTCAAGGGATGTGTTGTTCAGGTAAGGTGTTATACGTCTTGTGGCAAACTATTAATCCCTTTCCAATTCTTTTTTCCATAGTTCTCATTTCTTTTCCAATTTGTCCTCAGGTTCTCTCATTTCATTGATAGTTTTAAAAAAAAAACTCCCCCCAGAAAGAAATCTCTTGCTTTATCTTTCTGAATAATTCTAGTTGAATTTTTGCCAAAGCTGTGTTTTTCTCTGAGGCTTTGCTTGTAGATGGTTTGAAATCCCTCCCTCCTTCTGGGTTTTTGTCTTGAGCTTTTCTGCTCCCAAAATATATTTTAGTGGGATTAATTTTTTGTTTGCTCCTTCTTTGAACCTACTTTTTGACTTCAAACTTGACGTCAAGTCTGTGATGTTAGGGTTCCTACACTTCTGGAAGGAAGGTCTGGGCTGATCTTGGTACTACTTTCTTGGAGTACTGAGTATTGTGTTATTCTAGGATTGCACATATATAGTCCTTATCAACTTGCTTGCTTTCTCAGGGAAGCAGGAGAGGAGGGAGTGAGGGAGAGAATTTGGTACTTGAAATTTTGAAGAAAAAATGTTAAAATTGTTTTTACAGATGACTTGTAAAGATGGTGGAAGAAAGACATTATTAAACAGAGTGCTCCTGATATAATCACCCCAAAAGTAGCAATAAAAGATCCCTTGGGGCAGAAAACCACACAAAAATATGGGCTGAGAGTTTTCTCCAACTATAGATAGATTTCAGGGGGCCGTGCTGGGCCATGAATAAAGCCTAACCCCGCAATTGGGCTAACACACATGACACTTGCCAGAGGAATTTGCCCCAGTGCCTCTGAATCAACTGCAGCACCAGCATCTTCTGGAACCAAGCGAGGTCGGGCTGAATGGCTGGTGGGGGGGGGGAGAGGAGAAGGGGGGGTAACTGCAGGGGTACCAGTGGACAGGGGGAAGGATTCTACTGTCTGACCCCAGTGGGCAACCAGGAAGAAATCCTGAGCATCTGAAGACCCAGGTGGGGGAGGGGAGCAGGCAGGCTCATTGGAAGCTAAAAACCACACCACAGAAAGCTTTGCCAGTTGGTTGCTTAGTAAGTAGGCCTGAGATTATCTCCAGACCTGAGAACAGGCCCAGTGAGATTAAAACCTGCCCGCCCTCAAACCTAAACACCTGGGACCCTCTGAAGCTGGGAACAGAGCGGAGCCAAGAAGCAGCCCCACCCACCCCACTCCCCAACCCCCAGTGGAGAGTTTAAAATCAAATGAAGGTGAGGCCAGGCAGGCTGAGAAGAAGCCCAACCATCCCCCAAGCCATGCTGTGGCTTGAACAGTGTGTCCTGGAAGGAGCACCACACTTTAAGAAGGAGTTAAAATCCAAGAAATAGTAAGCCAGGATGAGTAGGCAGAGAAAGCAGAAGATCCTTGAAAATTTCTTTGGGGGTAAGGTAGACTGCAATACAACCTCAGAAGAAGAAGATAATAACCGGGTCAAAACTCCAACATCCAAAACTTCCAAGAAAAATATGAACTGGTCTCAGGCCATGGAAGCTCTCAAAGGGGACTTTGAAGAGAAAGTAGGAGAAATAAAAAGAAGATGTAGAGAAAGGAAGGAAAGAATGGGAAGGGAAATGAGAGTGATGCAGGAGAGTCATGAGAAAAAAGTCAAAAATATGAAAAGCCAAATGGAAAAGGAGATTAAAAAACTGTCTGATGAAAATAACTGCCTAAGAATTAGGATTGAACAAATGGAAGCTAGTGACCTTATGAGAAACCAAGACACAGTAAAGCAAATCCATTTGAATGAGAAAATAGAGGGCAATGTGAAATATCTCCTTGGAAAAACAGCTGACCTGGAAAATAAATCTAGGAGAGATAATTTGAAAATCATTGGACTACCTGAAAACTATGACCAAAAACAAAAGCTTAGACACCATCCTCCAAGAGATTGTGAGGGAAAATTGCCCTGATATTCTAGAAGCAGAAGCTAAAATAGAAATTGAAAGAGATCCCAAAAGGAAAACCTCTAGGAATATTATAGCCAAATTCTAGAACTCCCAGGTGAAGAAGAAAATACTGAAAACAGCTAGAAAAAAGGAATTCAAATACCATGGGGCTCCAATAAGGATAAAGCAAGATCTAGCAGCTTCTACATTAAAGGACATAAGGGCATGGAATATGATAGTCCAGAGGGAAAAGGAACTGGGACTACAGCCAAGAATTATGTACCCAGCAAAACTGAGTATAATCTTTAGAAGGCAAAAATGGGATTTCAATGAGAAAGAGGTCTTTCAAGCATTTGTGATTAAAAGACCTGAACTGAATAGAAAATTTGACTTTCAAATACAAGACCTTGGAGAAGCATAAAAAGACAAACAGGAAAAAGACTTCATGAAGGATATTAAAAGATCAAACCATTTACCTTCCCACATGGGAAGATAATATTTCAAAATCATAAGAACTATCTCAGTAAGAAACTCACAGAAGACACTGGTCTGAACTGAATATGAAGGGATGATATCTGTAAAGCATTTATGTTTTGTTCTTTGTGGGGAAGACAGGGTGGGGTGTCTTATGTCTGGGGCTGAATTTGGGCTTGGGACCTCCTGGGTCCAGGACTGGTGCTTTGTTCACTGTGCCACCTAACTAATCCATGATGACATCATTAAAATAGGGTTGAGGTGCAGGAGGAATAAACTGGGGGAGGGAGAAGGGGAGAGATGGTCTGGGAGAGGTAGTTCACATGAAGGAAACAAGAAAAAAGCTTATGGAGGAGAGTAGAAGAGGGGGAAGGAGTTGGGGAGTGAGTGAACCTTAATATCATCAGAATTGGCTCAAAGGACTAACATACATACTCAAGTAGGTATAGTAATATATTTTTGTATTGAGGGAGGGGAAGGAGAAAAGAGGAGGGGGGAAGAAGGGAAGGATGACAGGGCAGATTGGGGGAGAGAGCAGTAAAAAGCAAAACACTTTCAAGGAAGATGAAGATGTTCTGCATTACTGCACCAGTATGACATATTGAACTGCTTGATCTCATAGGAAGGGTTGAGGAGGGAGGGAGGGAGGAAGAAAAATTTAAAGCACAGAATTAGCTCAGGGACCCTGATCTCACTGGAGTGGGCTCATGGAGGGAATAGATTTCATACCCAATTGGGAGGAATAATCTGTTTAACCCTGCAGGAAAGTAGGAAGAGAAGAGGATAAGGAAAGAAGGGTGAAAAAAGAGAGTGCAGAGCAAGGGAGAGGATAGTCAGAAGTAAAACACTTTTGAGGAGGAATAGGTAAAAAGAAGATAGAGTAAATGTCATCAGAAGGGAGTGGGATGGAGGGAAATAGTTATGATGATTGATTATAATGGCAAAACATATGGTACCTACTTTGCTGGGCTTTTATGAAGAAAATTCTCTGTCAAGCTTAATACTATTAGAAAAACCTGGAAATACCTACATGAACTGAAGCAAAATGAAATGTACTGTATACAAAATAACAGCAATAGTGGGGGATGATCTGCTGGGAAGCATGTGGTTATTTTCAGCAAGGCAATGATCCAATATAACCCTGAAGGACTTATGGAGATTGCAGCCCATCTGCAGAGAAAGAACTGATAGTATCTGAAAACAGATGGAAACACATTTAAATTTTTTTTATTTTCCTCTTTGACAATTCCTTAATCTAAAGTTTTGGGGTTTTTGAGTGTTTTCTCTCATAACTAGCTAATATGGGAATTTTTCCATGACTACTCATGTATAGCTTTTTTTGAATTGCTTGAGTTCTTGTGGGTGGGGGTGGGTACGGAGAGGGGAAGAGATATTGGAACACAAAGTTTTTAAAAAATTGATGTTAAAGTTTTGTTTTTACATATATTTTGGAAAATAAAATTCTATTCAAAAAAAGCAAAAAAAATGTTTTTACATGTAATTGGAAAAAAATGAAACATTTTTTTAATTTTAAAAGACATTTTTATCAGTAATTAGGATGAAAGGATAGGTAACATTTTTGTCATATTTGAAGATGGCATGTAGCTATGAAGGAAAACTAATACATAGGATGACAGTTATGATTCAAAGATGTGTGTGTGTGTTTCCCACATGTGACTGGGTTGGATAAGGCAAAATAAAAATAATAATAACAATAGTTGACATTCGTATTATACATTAAAATTGACAGAGTACTTAAAAATATAATAGCAAATGTTTCAGCCATAATATTCCTTTAATATATTCAATAGTCTTACCATAAGGTATAGATTTGAGTTTTAACAAAAAATAGACTAACAAAATAAAATGGTCCTTTCCAGTACTTAGAAACCAGAAATGGATCATACACCATCTGCTGCAAGTTATTTTGTATTTATTTGATGACTTTTCTCAAGTTTCTGTAAGTTGCACAAGAAGAGATTTGACTAGTTTTTAAAATGTATTATTAGCCAAATGATAAATAAATATTTTTAAAGCTTTCCTTAGTAAGATGGTATATTTTACTTTGATCCATATGGAGAAAAACAATGTCATTATTTTGCTTAAAGTCACTGGGTATGGTAGCACACACCTATAGTGGTCCCTGCTGAGAAATCCTAGGCTGTTGGATTGCTTGAGTTCAGGAGTTCTTGGCTGCAGTAGGGTGTCCTTCTAAGTCCTTCACCAATATGATAAGCCCCCTTCTTCCAATTTCCCCCCTGCCCAGGGACCAATGGACCATCAGGATGCCTAAGGAAGGGCAAACTGGCTCAGAAATAGAGCAGGTCCAGGCTTTTTACAAATCAGTGGTAGGACAGAATGGTTACTGTTCTTCCTGCCTGGGTGAGATAGGATGTCTTAGTCTAAAAACAAAACAAAAATAAGACCTTTAAAGTGAATAGTTACATATGATCAGAAGAATTCAGTGGTTTCTAGGCTGCTACCTTTTACTTGTAAGTGAGCTGAGGTCAATTCCCTAAGAAATAAAAGTACTACATCTTGTCTCTAAAAGTGTTCTGATTGGACAGAACAAGTTTTATTTTATCAGAAGAGCCAAGAGAAACAGATACTGATAGTATGCCACTCATCTTCCAACAAGCAAGAACAACTCAATTTTTAAAATAAGTATCCATTAGCCAAATGAAAAATTCCAGCTGTGAATACTGAAGAGGTGAACTCCAGGGCAATCTGACATGCTGTCCAAAGCAGCAAGAGGTAATAGTGGATAAGTAAGGCAAGCAATGTTCTTTCTGTTAGTTCTGGAATGCAGATTGTAACACCACGCAGATAATGAATTGATCTTTTCACATTCCATGTTCAGTGATATTTATATCCAGTGCAATTGGTAAATAAATGCATCTATCCAGAGATGGTTATCGACAGCACTAATTGGAAGTTTGTGACATTCTATGCACTGATGCTTATTTATTTAAATTTAAGTTGTTGCAAAACAAGTATAATTGGTTTTACATTTGTTTAATATTAAGTCGATAATAGATCATTTACATTAAAAATATTATTATATTCCTCGTTAGGAGGTCTGACCTGCAGCAGCTTGTCGTTGTAAGCCTTTATATATCTTGGTGAATAATAATGAGCTTGCTTGGAAGAATTATGAAAGGAAAACTGCATGGTTAGATTGTGTGGTAATATACTGCTTTGAAGAGTATATTCCTTAGATGGTCCATAAACATCTGCTATACAAAGAGAAGGGCACTGTTGGATTATCAGCTATGAAAGATACACATGCATCCTCTAGTGGTATCACAACAACACTGCAGGTACAGAATGTGTATTGAATGATCGGTCAATCATTCTAGGGCAGCTACAGCTGGGGCATGTGCATGACTGCACCACTCAACAACTATAGTCTAGGGAAATAAGATAATTCAATAACTCAGTTAATCATAACTTCAGATGCATATAATAGGAACCTTCTCTTAGTTATTACTTGCCCAGTACACTGGCCAGAACACTGGCACTAGAGTCAGAGGACTTGGGTTTGAGTCTCTCTTATGATGCTTTCTACTTGTCAAAATTTGGCCTAATTACTTGAACTGCTTGGATCATAGTTTCCTTATATGTAAAATGAAGGGCTTAGGCTAGATGTCCTCTAAAGTTTATTCCAACTGAAAAGCTATATGGTAATATATGAGAGTTATGTAATATTTAACAAATGTCTGGTTTTTTTTAACAAAGACAGAGATGATGAGACAGAGAGAGAGACAGAGAGACAGAGAGATGGAGAGAAGAGAGAGAGACAATCAGCATGACTGATCTTTACATTGAAAAAATCAGAAAACACATGAAACATAGCAAACTTTTTCCATTGTCCCACCACTGTAAAAAGATGGTTGAGATGTGATCTCATTTCTTTTATTTGTTTTTTGTTTGTTTTGTTTTTTTGGTGGGGCAATGAGGGTTAAGTGACTTGCCCAGGGTCACAAAGCCTCATTTCTTTTAAACCATGTTTATTCTTTGTAATTTTGCAATATTCCCATTTGATTTGTGTGTGTGTGTTTTGTTTGGTCTTTCTATTTAGTATTGGGGTCACTTTGTATGTTGTTTTCTTGACTCTTCTTACCTCACTCTGCATTAGTTCATGCTTTGGGGAGGGTGGCAATGAGGGTTAAGTGACTTGCCCAGGGTCAAACAGGTAGTAAGTGTCAAGTGTCTGAGGCCGGATTTGAACTGAATCCAGGGCTGGTGCTTTATCCACTGCACCATCTAGCTGCCCCAGTTCATGCTTTTTACTATTTATCACATTGATTATTTCTTACATCAGAGGAATATTCCATTACATTCACTTGCTACTTTTTGTTTAGCCATTTCTTGATCCACAGACATTTATTTTGCTTCCAAATCTTTCCAAACACAAAAAGTGTTCCTAAAAATATTTCGGTGAATGTAGGGACTTTCTTTTTATATAAATATTTAAGCTTAATCATAGAATTTCTAGTATGGGCATTTTAGTCACTTTATTTTGCATAACTACAAATAGTTTTCTGAATCTGTAATACTGATTCACAGCTCCACCAACAATGCATTAGTGTGCTTATCTTCCTCTAATACCTCCAACAGTGACTATTGACATCTTTTTCATTTTTTATTTTGCAAAACTTCAGGGTTTTGTAAATTTGCATTTCTCTTATTATTAATGATTGGGAGTATTCTTTTGTATTGTTAATATCTTGCAAATCGTTTTGAAAACTATTTCTCCATATCATTTTTTTGAAAAAATTGTATTTCCCCCCATTTATTTAGAATTTTATCTTTCCACAATTACATGTAAAAACAATTTAACATCCATTTTTTTTTGGGGGGGGGTCAGGGCAATGAGGTTAAGTAACTTGCCCAAGGTCACACAGCTAGTAAGTTTCAAGGGTCTGAGGCCAGATTTGAACTCGGGTCCTCCTGAATCCAGGGCCTGTGCTTTATCCACTGTGCCACCTAGTTGCCTTAACATCCATTTTTAAAACTTCGTGTTCCAAATTCTCTTCCTCCCTCCCTCCTCATCTACCCCCTTAAGAAAGAAAGCAATTCAATATAAGTTATACATGTGTAGTCATACAAAACATTTCCACATTAGTCAGGTTGTAAAAGAAAACAGACAAAAATATTTAAGAAAAAAATAGTAAAAAAAATATGCTTCAATCTGTATTCAAACACCATCATTTCTTTCTCTGGAAATGGATCACATTTTTATAGGTCTTTCAGAGTTGTCTTGGATCATTGCATTGCTGAGAATAACCAAATCATTCACAGCTGATCATCTTACAATATTGCTGTTACTTTGTATACAGTACATTTCATTTTGCATCAGCTTATGTATTTCCAGGTTTTTCTGAGATTATCCTGCTCATCATTTCACAGTTACTATTGCTAACTGAATTTCCCTCCATCCTACTCACTCCCCATGTCATTAACTCTATTCTCTATCTCCTTTCACTCTTTCCCTCCTCAAAGGTGTTTTGCTTCTGACTGCCCCCTCCCCCAATCTGCTCTCCCTTCTATCACTTCCCCTTTCTCCCTTTCCCCTTCTACTTTCCTTCATTGTAAAATAGATTATTATACCCAAATGAGTGTGTATGTTATCTCTTCTTTGAGCCAGTTCTGATGAAAGTAAGGTTCACTCACTCCCCAGCACCTTCCCTAATCTTCCCCTCTACTGTATAAGCTTTTACTTGCTTCTTTTATGTGAGATATTTTACCCTATTCCACCCTCCCTTTCCCTTTCTCCCAGTGCATTCCTCTCTCACTTCTTAATTTTATTTTTTAAAGATATCATCCCTTCATATTCAACTCACACCTGTGCCCTCTGTCTAAATGTACTCCATCCATCTGCCCTAATAATGAGAAAGTTCTTATAAGTTATAAGTATCATCTTCCAATGTAGGAATATAAACAGTTTAACCTTTTAATATCCCTTATGGTTTCTTTTTACTATTTATCTTTTTTTGCTTTTCTAGAGCCTTGTATTTGAAAGTCATATTTTCTATTCAGCTCAGGTTTTTTCATCAAGAATGCCTGAAAGTCCTCTCTTTCATTGAATGCCCATTTTTCCCCTGAAGGATTATAATCAGTTTTTCTGGGTAGGTGGTTCTTGGTTGTAATCCCAGTTCCTTTGTCCTCTGGAATATCATATTCCAAGCCCTCCAATCCTTTTAATGTAGAATCTGCTAAATCTTGTGTTATCCTGACTGTGGCTCCACAGCACTTGAATTGTTTCTTTCTGGATGCTTACAATATTTTCTCCTTGACTTGGGAGCTCTGAAATTTGGCTATAATATTCCTGGGAGTTTTCATTTTAGGATCTCTTTTAGAAGGTGATTGGTGGATTCTTTCAATTTCTATTTTACATTCTGGTTCTAGAATATCAGGGGAATTTTACCTGACAATTTCTTGGAAGATGATATCTAGGCTCTTTTTTATCAGGGCTTTCAGGTAGTCCAATAACTTTATAATAATAATAATAATAATAATAATAATAATAATAATAATAATAATAATAATAATAATAATTTTCTCTCCCCTGGATCTATTTTCTAAGTCAGTTGTTTTTCCAAGGAGACATTGCCTTCTAATTTTTCATTCTTTTGGTTTTATTATATTGTTTCTTGATTTCTTATAAAGTCATTAACTTCCATTTGCTCAACCCTCAATTTTAAGGAGTTATTTTCTTCAGAGAGCTTTTGTACCTCCTTTTCTATTTGACCAATTTGGCTTTTCAAGGCATTCTTTTCCTAATTGGCTTTTTGTACCTCTTTTGCCATTTGGTGTAGTCTGTTTTTTAAGGTGTTATTTTCTTCGGTATTTTTTGTGTCTCCTTTATAAAGCTGTTGACTTTTTTCCCATGATTTTCTTTCATCACTCTCATTTCTCTTTCCATTTTTCCTCTACCTCTCTTACTTTATTTTCAAAGTCCTTTGTGAGACCTTCTATGGCCTGAGACAAATTCATATTTTTCTTGGAAGCTTTGGATATAGGAGTTTTGACTTTATTATCTTCTTCTTAGGGTCAATTTTGATCTTCCTTGTCACCATAGAAACTTCCTAGGGTCAGCATTTTTTCTGTTTGCTCATTTTCCCAGCCTATTTTTTGACTTTTAACTCTTTGTTAAAGTGGGGAACTGCTTCCAGGGTGGAGGATACACTGTCCCAAGCTTCAGGGGCTTTGTGCATCTCTTTTCAGGGATACTTCTAGGGATTTGTAAGTTTTTAGTTCTTCCAAGGCAGTATGATTTAAGGAAAGGTATGTTTACTACTCTCCTGGCCTGTGCTCTGGTCTGCAAGCAACCACAGGCCTGATTTTCTGCCCTAGAACTATGAACTCCACTGTGGCTGCAAGCTCTTGTGTGCTTGTGCTCCTCCCCTACCTGGGACTGCCACCCAAGACTGTGTCCTTGATCCAAGGATTGGAAAACAACGGAGTACTGCCTTAGTTCTAGCCATGAGGTCCCTATAATCTATTTCTGACCAATTTTTTTACCCCCTTAACTGTAGACTTAGTTCCAGTAGCAGCTCCTGCAGTTGTTGATTTAAAGGCTCCCAAGGTCTACTCCTGGTTTACTGTGGCTGTGGCTGGGTCTCTGCTGGGGTTGGGTCTACAGTGGTGTGGCCTGTGTTGGGGTGTGTTCCACTCTCATCCTGGTACAAAAGACCTTTTCTGCCCACCTAAGTTGTCTTTGGCTGGAAAATTATTTCACCATGTCTTTTTGTGGGTTCTGGTGCTCTAGGAATTGTCATATGGCATTATTTGAAAGATTTTGGAGAGGTCTCAGGGAGAGCTCAGGCATATTACTGCCTTTCCTCTGCCATCTTGGCTCCACCCCTCTCCATATCATTTAACTACTCATCTATTAAAGGATGGCTTTTGAATATAGATATAAACACACACATAATATATGTATATATGTATGTATGTTAATTGTTTATATAAATTGGATATCAAACCCTCATCAGAAATATTTGATATAAGTATTTTTCTTCATTTGACTACTTCTCTTCTTATTCTAGGTGCATTTATTTTGTTTCTGTGTAAGCTTTTCAGTTTCATGTTATCAAAGCTACCTATTTTATCTTCTATAGCTCCTTCTTTTCTTTGTTTGGTTAAGAATACATATCTTACAGCTATGAGAAGTATATGATATGTTTCTCTTGTGAAATTTTTTGTAGTATGATCTTTAATGTCAGTCACTTATCTATTAAAATATATTGTAGAATATTATGTTAGGTATTGATCTGAATTTAACTTCTGCAATACTGATTTCCAGTTTTCTCAGAAATTTTTATCAATTTTTCCTAAACAATTTATGTTTTCTAGTTTATCAGACACTGGGTTATGTGAGTTACATTTTTTTTCTAGTTCTCCTTTGTCTAGTATGTCCCATTGATCTATTTCTTTATTTTTTAACCAATACTGGATGATTGTTATCACTGATGTTCTATACTATAGTTTGAAGACTGGAAGAGCAATCCACCTCTATCTCTACTTCTTTTTATTATTTTTCTTGCTATTCTAGATCTTTCATTTTCCAAATGAATTTGATTATTATTTTATTGAAGTCTACACTGTATTCTTTCAACAATTTGACTGGTTTAGAAATAAAACTGTATTAGTTTACAGTTAATTTATCTTAGTAATATTGTCATTTTTGTTTTATTAGTGTGGTGTAGTCATCAGGACTGAATATTCCTCCAGCTATATGTTTTTTCTTTATTTCTTTAAGGAGAACTTTGTAATAAAAATGTACAATTACTTTGGGTAGTTTGGTGGGTTGATCTGCACCTATTTATGCATTTTTTAGTTATTTGGAATGAGATGTTCCTTTCTATAATTGCTTCTTTTGGTTTTTGTTATTTATATAGAAATACTATTGATTTTTCAGGATTTATTTTTAAGCCTGCAACTTACCAAATCTATTAATTGTCCCAAGATCTTTGGTGATTTCCTAGAATTTTCTATCTTAATGTTAACATCATCAGAAAACAGTGATATTTTAATTTTTTCTTTCCCTATCTTTATGCCTTTATTTTTTCTCTTCTTGTATTGCTATTACTTTATTCTCTGAAGAACATCAAATAATATTGAGAGATTAAGCATACTTGCTTTACTCTTGTATTTATTTGGAAAGCCCCTAGTATATCTCTATTGTATACAATGCTGTTTTAAGTTTTAGATACTTTTTATGATGTTAGAAAAGACCACTCTAGGCCTGTATTTTGCAGGGTTTTTATCACAAGTGAATATGAGTGCTGTACTTTGTCAAAGACTTCCCTCCGCCATACCTATTGAGATATTCATGTGGTTTTGGATGTTTTTCTTTTTAATAAGATTAATTATGTTGACTTTTCCCGATGTTAAGTCATGTTGGCGTCCTTGGTATGAATACGACTTGGTTATGATGAATAATTTCTTGCATGAATTACTATAATCTGTTTGATGAGATTTTATTTTAAAGTTTTGAATCAACCATGATTAATGTCAATGGTCTATAGTTTACCTTCTGTGATTTATTTTTCCTTGGTTTATATTTTAAAACTATTTTTCTCTTATTGAAGGCATCTGGTAGGGTATTTCTTTCTTTCTTTCTGAGAATAACATATAATATGGGTATTAATTGTCCTCTACGAGTTTTGATAGAATTGTCTTGTAAATCCATAAAAAATAAGAGACCCTCCCCACCCCGCCCTGATAGTTGACCAATTTACAACTGGTTCTCTTTCCTTTTCTGAGAGAAGATTATTTAAAATCTCTATTCTAATTTCTCTTAATTTGTGTATTCTGTATTTTGAATCATTCATCCATTTCTTTTGTGTGAACAGTTTTATAAACATATAATTATAAACATTAGCTTCTATTTATTCTTTTAATTTCTTTTGGTTTTGTTGTGATTTCATCTTGTTCATTTGCCATATTGTTGATTTTTTGTTCTCTTTTTAATCAGCTTCACTAAAAATTTATCAAATTTGTTTTTCAGTTGTTTCAGAAGTGTCTGACTCTTCATGACCTCGATTTGGGGTTTTCTTAGTTAAGATTCTACTATAGTTTGCCATTTCTTGCTCCAGTTCATTTTATAGATGGAGAACTGAGGCAACCAGTATCAAGTTACTTGCTCAGTGTTACACAGTTAAAAAGTATCTGAGGCCAGATTTGAACTCATGAAGATGAATCTTCCAGACTCCAGGCCCAGCACTGTGTCCATTGCACCACCTATCTGCCCCTTATCAATTTTATTAGTGTTTTTGAATATTTATCAATTTTGTTCATATTAAAAAATCCAACTTTTAGTTTAAATTATTTCAAAGGTTTTTTTGTTTCAAATCTATCTTTTTTCTCTAATTTTTACTTCTTCATCTTTGTGTTTTAGGTTTATTTTTAGCTAATTTTAATTACATATTTATTGAATTATTGTTTTATTTTGCTAATTTATATTTGTAGGAATATGATTTATATCTTTCCCCTTACAGATGCTTTAGCTGAATCCCAGAAATTTTATAATTTATAAATTACATAATAATTTACATAATTATTTACTGTTTCTATGATTTGTTCTTTAACCATGCACTATTTAGGCTTTCATTGTTAAATCTCCATTTTGGTTAATAACTTTTTCTGTGGTTTTTAAACTGACTACTTTTATTATTTTGTTACGGTATTTAAAATATATTTTTAAGGGGAAGCTAGGTGGAGCAGTGGATAAAGCACTGCCCTTGGATTCAGGAGGACCTGAGTTCAAATCCAGTCACAGACACTGACACTTACTAGTTGTGTGACCCTGGGCAAGTCACTTAACCCCAATTGCCCTGCCAGAAAAACAAATGAACGAATATATGTATATGTGTGTGTGTATATATATATATAGATATAGATAGATATACATATATATACATATACATATATACACACATACATATATGTATATATATTTATATATATTTATGATTTTTGCTTCCTTACATTTGTTTTCAATCTATATGCCCTAATACATGGTGTTTTTAAGTTCCACGTGGTTCTGTGAAATACATATCTTCCTTAGCAGTCCCTTTTAGAAGATGCCATAAATCTTATAGATTTAGTTTCTCCAGCAATTTGTTCAGTGCTATATTTATCTTTTATTTTTCCATTAGACTCATCCAAAATAGAGGAAAATTAAAATCTCTTGCCACTATTACATTACTGTCTATGTTTTCTTCTGTTCAGTTAATTTTTCTTTTGTGAATTTAAATAAGACATTTGGAACATGTTTTTAAGGTTTTTATTTGTTTGTTGTATATAGTTCCTTTCAGCTTAATGTAATTTCCTTATTTATCTCTTTTTCAGGTTTTTGAATGCTTGTTTGCTTTGTTGGATAGCATGATTACAACTACTTATTTGGGGATTCACCTGATACATAGTAATTTCTTTCCAGGCCCTCATTTTTATTCAGTGTTTGCCTTTCTTTTGGGGTGTGTTTTTTAAAAGCAACAGATTGTAGGGTTTTGTTTTCTTATCCAATCTCTCACTACTTTTCCTTTTATTGTATTGTGGAATATATTCACATTTAACATTATGAGTAGTAGGCTCATATTTCTCTCTAAATTCCTCTAATTTTTTTTCCAACTTGGGTCCCCCTCCACTTCATCCTTTGTAAAGGGAGTAATTTTTCTTTTTAGTTCTTTTAGCTGAATCTACTTTAAGGGAATCATATCTCATCAGTTCTTTCCCCTTCATCCTCAAAGCCTTTCCACCCCTGTGTATTTCCAGTATTCCTTATTAGCTCCATTTTATTTTTTTAAATTTTTATCTAATTATCTAATTCTTCCTATGTTATTTTTTCCTTTCAATGAAGTACTAAAGTAAAAACTTACTTCCCTCCTATACCTTCACTTTATTTTATTTTGTTCATTAGTTTTTTAAAGCTTTTACCAAGATTTAGTTACTTTACTTCAAAAGGTATAATGACAATTATACAAACTTACTCCTCCAATATATGAAAGGCATAATGCCCCTTCTCCCTTTGCACCACCACCACCTCAGTCTTTGGGTAAGGGTAAGGGATCAGGTTCATATCTTAACTCAGTTCCTTAGAGTAAATCTTCAGTTCCAAGTCCAAAACCCTGTTCTGACTCAAACAATAACCGGGGCAATCCCAGGCACCCTGATTTTTCTGTGAGGCCAACTGGATACAATATCCTGCCTCAAAGCCCAGATGCAAGGTTTCCATTCCTTGAACTCCCAGGTCCATTGGAGATCATTACCTGCACCTGAAATTAAGAAAGGCATACAATCCAAAACACAAACAAGCCCAGGCCCATTTCTCACAGCTGGGGAAAAATCTTTCCCTCCCATTTATTTAGTTCATGACACTGGAGCTGTGGGTGAGTGGCTTGAACACAGGAAGGAATGTTCATTAATTATTATTTTTTTTTTTAGTGAGGCAATTGGGGTTAAGTGACTTGCCCAGGGTCACACAGCTTGTAAGTATCAAGAGTCTGAGGCCGGATCTGAACTCAGGTACTCCTGAATCCAGGGTTGGTGCTCTACCTACTGCACCACCTAGCTGCCCCCATTAATTTTTTGTTTTTTTGTTTTTTTGTTTTTTGGGGTTTTTTTGAGAGGCAATGGGGGTTAAGTGACTTGCCCAGGGTCACACAGCTAGTAAGTGTTAAGTGTCTGTGGTCAGCTTTGAACTCAGGTCCTCCTGACTCCAGTGCCAGTGCTTGATCCACTGCGCCACCTAGCTGCCCCCCCATTAATTTTTAAAATGTTATTTTCTACGCCTTTTTCTAAAAATTTCTTCTCATTCTTTTTATTATTTATCTTCCTGATCTGTCTATTCTATATTTTTATTTTTTTATTCATGGCCCTTATACTTATTTAGTCTTTTTTATAGTCCCTTTATTGCTCATGGAATTAAAAGCTTCTAGATTACCTGTTTGGGGTTCTTGCATCTAAATAGTTTCTGTTATTGCTTTTTATCTTTTTTATCTTTTATGCCTCACTCTTAGCAATACCAGTTCCTACCTTTGAGAGGGGATAATGCCCCAAAGTACAAATTTTCCCATGGCCTTGATTATACTATTCATCATTGACCTTTGACCTCCGCATGGTAATATTCCCCCATTTTCCATTAAATTTCCTTCCTGACACCTTTTCACGTTTTTGTGTGTTAGTTGCACTGAGAAGCACCGATCCTCTTCTCCTAGGGCATGTTAAATAGTGTCTTTAATAATCCAATCCCTACAGGTTATATCTATTGTAAGGTCCCCATCTCCATTTATAGAATATATCACTCCCCTCATGGAAGCATTTGAGTGATAGCTCCTTCCATCATTGAAATAAGATTTTTTCCTTTCTCTCTGTCTCAATCTTTCCTTTTGCCTCTTCATTCATCTCTCTTGTATCTTCTCTTCTTTGTGAGAGAGGAAAGGAGTTCTTTTTCCATCATTGTTAACCTTTGACTAGGGTATATTGCATAATCTTTATCTTTTTCTTCCCTCTCCTTTTTCTTCCCTCTCCTCTTGTGTAATTAAGTTCCACAAAAATGTTGATTCTCCTATAGTTAGGATGTTACGAAGTTTATTCTGTGATATTTCAGGACATTTCATCTTCATTATTAACTCTGCCTTCTACTTTTACCTTCGTTTCCTTAGGTACTTTTAGAAACAAGTCTCAGTGTTCTATTTTGTTTGGTGGTGGTTGCTCTATTTATCCTTTTTGTCCTTCTGTTGTCTAAGATATTTGACAAATAAAAAATTTGTTTAGTTTTCTTTTTTTCTATAAATTCTTTAAATGCTTTTTTATTTAATATACATCTTTTTCATTAATGGTTAGGTTCATGTATTAAAGGTATGTTGCTTTGGGTTTCATTTTGAGTCCCTTTGCTCTTCAGAACACATTATTCCATTCCCTACAATATTTTCTTGTGTGTATAGAATAGTTTTGTATTATGCAAATTTCCTTCCCCTTATATTTGAAGTTTTTCTCCTGGTTCCCTATAAAATGTATTGTTTGTCATTGTAATTATTAAATAAACACTATATGTCTTAGAGTTATATATATGTATGTATATACACATATATATTAAATTTGTTTTTCTTTTCTGGAAGTGATTCCTGGATTAAAAAAAATCTATATTTTGTTTCCTATATTAAGAAATTTTTAGATATTTTCTTGTTTTATGGTATTTAGGGTTTTTGACATATTGTGTTCTTCAGGGAGACCTATAAGCCTGTTGTTTCTACTTGTCTTGCCAACAAAATCATATATTTTGCTTGTGTGTACATGATGTTTTCTTTTAACTTGATTGGTTTTTACTTCTCATTTTCTAGATTGTTCTCCACTTCTGTGCATTTGCAATTCTGATCAGTTATTCTGTTTTGGTTCTTTAGTGAGACTTGCCATCATGGATTTCTATTCTGCCAATTATTTCTGCTGTGTAGGTCACATATTCTTCTTTCACAATTCTTCTTTCACTTTTAAATTATTCAGAGGTATCCTTTTGTGATTACAGGAGCTCTTGAGAATCCACGGGTTTCTTCTCCTCAATAGTTGCCAATTCCTTTTTTTTTTTTGCTTTAAATATTTATTCACGTAAATTTATACTCTTTTAGATGATTTGGAGGCCACATTCTCTTTTGTTATTAATATCATCCCTATTTCCTCTACTTATGCTCAAGGTCTTTAACTGAGTTTTCTTCCTCTTTGATAATTTTGGTCTTTCCCCCTTATTTTCCCTATCCCTCAAATTCGGGCCCTTTGATGGTGGTTTCTGTGAAGCTAGACTTTGAGGCTGTCTTGGGCTTTTCCAATACTGGGCAATTGATATTTCACCAGCCTTCCCCATTTCACCTTGTCTCTCACATTAGACTTTGAGTTTCTTGAAGGCAGGGGATTTTGCTTTTCTTTGCATCACTAACACTTAGCATAGTCCCTGGCACAGACTAGGCATTTAATAAAGTTTGTTTATGACTTCTCTGCCCCAAATTGAGGGATAGAACTGGCACCAACTGGATAAGTTTTTTGCTCAACCTTAGCAGAGCACCAAAGTCCTAAAAATCACTTTTATAGTCTTTCTCACATAGTCCACAGCTGGGTTCTAGATTAATCCACATGTGGGAAAAGCTAAGAAAAACTGTCCCAAGTCTGTATGATTCTTGTTTTTCCTCCTTCAAAATATAACTCAGGCCTCCCTAGTTCTACCAGTTTCTGGCCTGCAATATAACCTCTCAAGAGCCATTATTTTCCTCAAACTCTGCTCATCCATCAACTTCTACATGAAACCTTTCCTGATTCCCTCAGCTGCTAGTGCCTTCTTCCCATCAAAACTTTATCTTGTATGTGTGTTGTATCCATTCTACATTTATTTATTTGCTTTGATAGAATGTAAACTCTCTGAGATCAGGGATTATTTAACTTTGGCTTTTGTATTCCCATTACCTAGCACAGTTCCTGGTGCATAGAAGGTAGCTTAATAGGTAGTTGTTGCTTGGATCCTGATTCTTGCCTTGAAACTGGGGGAGAGTTTGAAGGGGAGGGGATATGTCAAGAGGACTCTACTTGTTAATGGAAAAATACAATCTACCTCACAGAGTAGTTAGTTTTAAATTAATGAATGGAAATTACTTTATACTTTGTTATTTCTCCAGTAAGAAATGTCTTTTGCCGAATAAGAAAGGAATCAAAGCAGGTGTTGCAAAGAAACATTTCTCCCCTCATTTTCTACAAGATGGAAATTCAGGAGCATCCAAAGAAGGATTTTGAACAACTTAATATTTCCTAGAAAACACACACTCAACCAAGGATGGGAGTCGACTTGAATGACTTTCCAAGAAATTTATAATACCCTTTTTTATTTTTGCCTTTCCTCTTTTGATTAGAAATTGAGGAAAATGGTTAGAATCATAGAAGGACAGAAAGCTAGGACTAGAAGGGAATGGCATGAGCAGGAGTATGGAACATAATAATGTCTTACATTTTTATAGCACTTTATAGTTTACAAAGCATTTTACATTCATTTTCTCATTTTATCTTCACAACAACCCTATGAGTTAGGTATTACAATTAATATTATTGCTTATTTACAGTTTAGTCAATTGAGATTTGGCGACTTATCCAAGGTTAGGAACCCAGGACAAGATTTTCTCTAGTTCCCTTTCCATTTAAGCTTGTCTAGAGTGTAGAACATGGGATAAGGAATAATGGGTGTGAGAGAAGACTTGTAAAGGTGGGGTGATCCTAGATTGTTGAAGACCTTGACTTTTAAGCTAACTATGGAATTTATACTTTTGTGGGCAGGAGGATGGAAGTGAGGTGTAATAGACTCAGGAGTGCCCACTTCTGTGTAAAAAAGATTAATTTGTCAGCATTGTGATGAATGAATTGGAAGGGGAGAAAAACTATAGGACAGGAGACTATTAGGAAATGTTAGAAATTTCTGAAGATTTTAGAGTTGGGAAGCATCTTAAAGACCATAAGTTTTTAGTCTAGGATCCATGAACTTGTTATGCACACACATACACACACAGCTCTAAAATGTTACATATAAAATATAACATTTATCTTTGAAAACTGTATTTTGATATAATTAGTTTCCTTTGTAATATTTTTGTTTTATTTTGTGTATTTAAAAAAACATTATTCTGAGGAGGGGTCCATAAGCTTCACCACACTGTAAAAGGAGTCCATATACCAAAAAAAGGTGATTCATCAAAACTCTTAAGTTTAAAGAGGGATGAATATAAGGGATATTACACATAAAATCTCAATATGCTATGAATTTACTTATATTGCAGAGTAACTGTATCCTTCACCCTAAGTCATGGAAAGTCTGCAACATGTTTCTCTTGTTTACTTAATCCCAAACCAACAGAATCATGGATATAGCTCTATTGACTTTCATGAATGAGGAGGATGGAAAGCACTGTATAAATGTCGAATAATATTACAGATATTACACTGATTCCTTTCTCATTTTAAGTTCTATTTTTTTTTACAAATTCATTAATACTTTGAAAATTGAGATATTTTCATAATGACTTGGAAATTATTTTTCTCCACCTCCTATTTTTGTTTTTAGCAAATTGATGAATTTTTTATGGATAGATGTGATATCAAAGGGGAAAAATAACTCTATTAATTAGTTTTTAAGGACAAGATTTTTCATCACATCATCTTATTTTCAGCTGGTGATTATGATGTGTAGGTGGGAGAATATGGCTGACTGTGAAACTACCTGCAATTTAAGTTTGTAGAAATGAAATTTTAAAAGCTATTGATTATTCAGGCAATTAACAGCTGCTAAATTATACCCCCTGCAAAATAAATGTTTATTTTTTTGTAAATGGCATGTTTTCCAATTACATGTAAAGATAGTTTTTTAATATTCATATCCTATAAGAGCTTGAGTTCCAAATTTTTTTCCTCCCTTCCCCCCACCTTCCTCCCCAAGACAGCAAACAATCTGATATAGGCTATACATGTATAATCATGTAAACATATTTCTACATTAGTCACATTGTGAAAGAAGAAATAGAACAAAAGGGAAGAGTCACACCAAAAAAAGTGAAAATAGTATGCTTTGATCTGCATTCAAACTCCATGGTTCTTTCTCTGGATATAGATAGCGTTTTCCATCATGAGTCTTTTGGAATTGTTTTGGATCATTATATTGCTGAGAAGAGCTAAGTCTAGTACAGTTGATCATCACACAATGTTCTGATTATGATCACTTCACTCAGCATGAATTCATGTAAGTCTTTCCAGGTTTTTCTAAAATCTCCCTGCTCATCATTTGTTATAGCACAGTAGTATTCCATTACATTCATATACCACAACTTGTTCAGCCATTCCCCAATTGAAGGACATTTCCTTAATTTCCAATCCTTTGCTGCCACAAAAAGAGCTGCTATAATTATTTTTGTACGTGTAGGTCCTTTCCCCTTTTTATGATCTCTTTGGGTTACAGACCTAGAAGTGGTACTATTGCTAGATCAAAGGGTACGCACAGTTTTATAGCCCTTTGGCCATAGTTCCAAATTGCTCTCCAGAATAGTTGGGTTCACAACTCTTCAAACAATGAATTAGTGTACCAATTTTCTCTTATTCTCCAATATTTATAATTTTCTTTTTCTATCATTAAATGTTTCTTTAAATGGATAGGAAATTAAAAAAAAAACTATGTATGTTGCTTTAGTAATCTTGGTTAGTCATGTTGAAGGTTGCAAGGAAACTCTACCTTATATCTAAATTTGAGGGTTATTCATTTTATGCTACCAAATACTGGTATGCAGAGAAACAGCAAATATGTTAAGCATAAGGAACATTAAGGTTTTCAAAGTCCCTTAGAGGGAAAGTGCCCATTAATTTTGAGAGGGGTAATTCAGCATTAATTATTTAAACTAGTGCTTCACAGAGTCCAAGTCATTCTTTTTAGTATGAGATACTTTAGAACTTAGGAATTCTTTCTAAGGTAGTCATTTTTGAATTCTTTGTTAAAAAACATGAAAAAAAGACCCTTTCCCCAAAACAGAATTACATTAATATTAGATGATTGATTATTTTATTACTGTGTCTAAATGTTCACCTTAGTTTAATTTTTTTTCAATAACTTGATTGGTTATCAGTTGAACTCAAGGTCAAACCTTATGTCAAACTAATTGTATGCCATTTGTATATATTACCAACTTGATAGCTTTTTGGATTGATGATGGTTTAATGTTAATCTATTTAAAATAGTTGAATAGACTTTTGTGTTAAAAACAATCAGAGGAGAATGGAAAGAGTAGGCAGTGAACTTAGGGCCTACTTCATCTACCTCTCTAATAAAGACCAACTTCTTGAAGTACCTGAGATAGAAGGAAATACCTTGTTCTTGAAAATAAATGTCAAGATTCAATATAAGAGCAAGAAAATACTCACCATTTAGGCATCCAACGCATCCAAAATGTCTAAAGTAAGAGAAAGAAGTCACATCACATCCTCTGGGAAGCTCAGTGTGTCATAAGTATTAAGCAAACCTTTCATTTCTTCTCTGAGGAAATTAGAGAGGTTATAACCAACATGAGAATGTCTTAGAAAAATTAAATAATGTATTGTCTATAGGAGCTTATCTTCTCAATCAGTCCTTTTATTTTTCTTATGTTAAATGTGTGCTTATCCACAAACCCCCTTCTATACCATCTATCAACATGACTCAGTTAGTCCCATCCTTTATATCTTTTCAAGCTATCCTATGATCTTATTTTGATAGACCTCCAACACTCAGTACTTCTATTCCTTCACAAATCTTCCTCTTCTCCAATCCAGCCTCCACTGATGGCAAAATAATATTCCTAAATTATGATTATCCCTAAAATATTTCTAAATATTTATTCTGAATATTCTAAGTAATATTCCTAAAATAAGAATCATTCCTTTGCTCATTCTTTCAACAAGCATTTGTTAAACACCTATTAAGTGCCAGGCACTGTGATATTGGGAACTAAAAGACAAAAAGAAGGTGACATTCTATTGAAGAGAAACCACACATACAAGGAAAAAGACATATTAAATGTGAATAATTTAGATCCAAAAAATTCTCACGGGGAAGTCACTATTACTTGAGGGGAAGAGGGGAAGAAAGAGAAGGAGAAATACAGATAAGCTTCCTGTATGAGGTGGGACTTTAAAAGAAGCTAGGGATTCTGTGAAGTGGTGGGGTGGAGGTGGGGGGAAGGAAGCACATTCTAAGCATGCAGAACAGGTTGTGCAAATGTAGGGAAACAGAAGGTAATGTTACGTGTGAAGAACAGCAGCTGGAGGATAATTTGACCAAAAGACAGAATGCATGAAGGAGAATATTGCTCAGCGAACCTAGAAATGTAAGCTGGAGCCATACTGCCAATGGCTTTAAGTGACAAACAGAAGAGTTTGTCTTTTATCATAGAAATAAAAGGGAACAAGTGGAACTTTTTTGACCATAGGAGAGATATGGCCAAAAGTGTGCTTTAGGAACATCAGTTTGGCAGCTGTATTGAGAACAGATTAGAAAAAGGAACAACTTGAAGCAGAGAGAACAGTTCTGAGGCAAGCCACTCATTGAAACATCTTCAATGGCTCCCTTTTGTCCTATGATAAAATACAAAATCTTCATCCTGATAAATAAAGCAGTCTTTAGCTCTCCACCTTCCACCTTTGACTTCCTTTCCCTTCATTCCCTTCATGCAGTAACTCTCCACTTCAGTCAAATTAGCTTATTTGCTATTCCCTGTCTCTGACATTCCATTTCCTTCATTTGTGCCTTTGCAGAAATGCCCCCCATATCTGGAATGCTCTTCCTCCTCAATTCTATCGCAAAGAACCACTAGATCCCTTAATATTACCACTCAGATGGCATTGAACTGCACCCTGAATGTAGCTACACATTCTAAGAGGTGGAGGTAAAGAGGTAGAGCATTCTATAGATCAGATGAGAAGGTTGGACAAAATGACATCTACAATCCTCTCTGGTTTTCAATCATAAGAACACACACATCAAATTCTGAAAAGACCTAAAAAATTCAGTGTGAAAATAGTGCTGTGGCATTACTTCATGAAACATCCATGCCTACACCAAGTCATTTTAGGGGATGATCAAATAAACCCATCTTCCATGCTGAGTAGTGGTATGACTAGTCCTGTTCAGAATCAATCACATACCTGAAAAGCCTATTTGCTCAACAATTCTGCAAGGAGCATCAGAGGTATACTATCTTCTAATAATATCTTTGCTGCCTCTCCACATTGGGTATACTGCATAGCTCTTTTAATATTTTTCTCAGTATGGAAATAAGAACAATGATTTCTTTCCCACTCCTAGTTAGTAACAGAGGCAAGGAAATGTGAAAAAATGGATGGAAAATGTAAACTGAAAATTTGGAAGCTTTCAACCATCATTGAGAGAGAAAGAGAGAGAGAGAGAGAGAGAGAGAGAGAGAGAGAGAGAGAGAGAGAGAGAGAAAACCCAGAAGTCCACATTGTATAAGCCTTGGTTCCTGAATACAAATGTCCTATCACAGTATAAACCAAATCTAAATAAAAGAATGATGTAGAGAACACTCTGCTCTAGTTAACTCTCCCTCTTGTACCTCTACTAATAATCATTCTATATCACCTTCTTCCTCATTGCAAGGGATACAATCACTCTCCTACTTGTATATTTTGGGTTGCATTTATATATCAATCAAATGTCTTTAATGTTAATCAAATGTGAAATAAGACCCTGAATTTAGCAGTGTTTCACCCTATTCTTTGTTACAATCTGTACTATTGGCTTTCAGAGTAAACATTTAAAAAATCTTAGGGAGGCGCAAAAAATACAGATATGGGATGCAGCCAAAAATTGCATTCAAATTGCTGGTATCCTGCTGTTTGTTTCTGATACAAAAATCTAAAATGAGGCTGAGCAGGATTGGGATTTATGACTGATGAATTCTACCTATATTCAATCTCTGATGCATCTTCTAGGTTCATATGATTTAGAGCAACATAGGACATTAGATACCATCCGGTCCAACCTTGATGAAGTTATAGCATAGATAGCACTATTCCTTTAAAATGCATGGTGGCAGGGGCAGCTAGATGGCACAGTGGACAAAACACTGGCCCTGGATTTAGAAGGACCTGAGTCCAAATCCAGCCTCAGACACTTGACACTTACTAGCTGTATGACCCTGGGCAAGTCACTTAACCCTCATTTCCCTGCAAAAAAAAATGCATGGTGGCAGGGGCAGCTAGGTGGTGAAGTGGATAGAGCACCAGCCCTGGATTCAGGAGGACCCAAGTTCAAATCTGGCCTCAGACACTTAACACTTACTAGCTGTGTGACTCTGGGCAAGTCATTTAACCCCAATTGCCTCACCAAAAAAATGCATGGTGGTTTATAGATGGATTTACAATATAATTTGTTTCCAAATAAATCAGGAAGGTTGGAATTGACACTAGGAGGGGATACCTTATATTATCCTATAAACTCAGAATGAGAGGAAATGAAATTCCAGAAACTAAAAGAGTAAACAAAGGAAAGAGTTAACTACCAGAGAAGATCATCAGACTTTAAAAGTGGTTCCAATCAGGTGTTGCTAGGGTAAGGATGGGTGGAAAGAGCTTCCTCCCCATTTTCTTATTACTTCCCCCTGAAGTTGGGATTTTATGCCTTATCTCAATTAGAACATCATGGAGACCAAGGCTGTCCTAAACTAAGCACTCTATACTATTGGATCTCTCCTGCAAACATATGTGTGTTTGTACCATCTATGAATATGGAATTTTCCTTACAAATGGGAGTAGGTTGACTAGAAACAAATCTTTGCAAGCCAGCTTAGTGGCTGTTTTCCTCCCCATGGCTTGTTAATAATGAAACTTCATGTGTGTTTCAAAATGTCAGCCTCCATCACTGCATGTGTTGTTTCCCTGGCAACAGAAACGATGTTATTATAAGATACAGTCTCTACCACTGCTGTTACCCAAGTGCTCTCCTACTGAGCTCCACAATGAGATATTGTCACCATGGATGGCCAACCCCCAACCCACACCCCTGCTTCCCTGGTGTGTGCTCTGGTGAGAATGAGGCTTACTTCATGGCCATACTCTTAGCTTCCTAAAGTCTGATTATCCATTTTGTAGACTATTCATGTCACTTTATACTCTTGATTCTTTTTTTCCATCAGCTATCCATGTGGGAGGGAGCACAGTGTTCATTAATATGTCTGCAAGAGACTAGCAGGCAAGGAAGCAAAGAGAGAATAGAAGAAATGTCAGACAAATTAAGACCAATGGCTCATCTAACCCATCTCCTTTTTGAGGGACCAAGGAATATAATGTGTGAGAACATATTTGTTGCCCTCCATTGTTTCTGTCCTTCTGCATTTTCACTTGAACACAACCAATACCTTTTTAATATTTCTTGTTATGAATTCATCATTCATTAATTTATCTAAATCCATGAAGAACCAAATCTAAATACTTTGACTATAAAAGCACTAAGAGTTACTTCAAAATGTTTACTATCTTTTTTTATAAAAAACTACTTCCTTTTATGTGTGGTCATATACATCCTTTACCCATTAAATGATGTGTAGTAGACCTGGATTGAGAGAACTATCTGCATTCACTGTATCTGTATGATTTATGATTTTTATAGGCCTTTACCCTATGCCCTTTCAGATTCAAGTGGCCTGAAGGCATAGGAGGAAATTTGAAATGACTAAGATCTTGCCAATCATTATTGAGTTTCTGGTTTAATAAATACCAGATACAAGTTTGTTTTCTGGTGACTTACCTCTCTTCTAAAAATTGGGAGCACAAAAAACCATCAGTTAACAAAAAGATCCAAGCAGTTGAGATCTTGTTTGTCAAGGCTCATTTCAAAATATCTAAGGACGTGTCCTAGATTTCTCACTCCTTTCTCTATTCCCAACCTTCACTACTTCTCTGGACTTAGAGTCATATAGAAGTTTTATCTTGAAGAAGAAAACTTAGAGATCATAGATTGATAGGTAGAAGGGATGTTAGAGATAATGGGGTCTAACTGCCTCATTTTACAGGTGAGGAAACCAAAACCCAAGGAAGTTAAATGTCTTTTTCAGCCTTAAACAGCTGGTAAGTTTTTCAGGGAGGATTTGAACCCAGGCCTTTGTGACTCCATGTCTAATTATACCACGACTAAATATAGTTTTCCAAATAATTGAATTCAAACCCCATATTTTACATATGAGGAAAATAAGGGTCAGAGTGTTTAAGTGACTTCTCTAAGGTCACATAGCTAATTCAGAGCAGAGTAGGAACTGGACGCTAATCTTTTCAGTTTATAGGTGTGTTGTTTAAAATCTAAACTGTGGGTTCTAATCTCCCCCCCCTCAGTCTTGGGGGGAAGCTGGCTAAAATCACTGATCAATTCAGCAAGAGTTTAGGCTTTTAAGAATTTATTAAAATATATGTTAGTGAAGAGAGAAAGATTGAGAACAGATTCCTTATAGCATGGAAATCCTAGCTCAGATCTAATTCGGTATAGCCAGAGAGAAAGAAAGCAATTTCCTTTCCTAGCAGCTCACGTGAAATCTCTAACCACCAAGCCGGTGTCTGAACGACTAAGAGGGGTTCCACCTGTCCTCCATCTGCCACCATGCTGGCTCCTCCTCACCAAAAAAAGAATTCTTCTATGAGCAAGCATCCACTTCCTAGTTCCTCTTTCCCTCCCCCAAAGGGGAGGTCCTTCAAGCTGGTTGGTTGAGAGTGGCTCTTACTGATGTCAGTAGTACACCAACAAGTCACTCAGGGCCAGCCAGGTGTGGTCCCCATCCAATCATCCTTAAGTAGGTACTTAGTCAGTTTTTCATTCTCACCTAATTCAAACAATACTAAATCAATCAGGTGGGGCCCCTGGGCATCTGCCAAATTACATTATTTTATCACATAGGCTAGCGTTTTTACTGCCACATCTACTGCTTCTTTTATTTTTTAAAAATTTTATGTATTTTCCCTAATTACATGTTAAAACTCTTTTGAAACATTTAAAAAAAGTTTTAATTTCCAAATTCTATCTATCCCTTACCCCCTTCTTTCACTTCTTAATGAAAGATTTATATCTTGGTTTTTTTAAACACCTTCATTTTCAAATAAGTCTTTGATCTCTACCCTACCTAGAGGAATATCCTTTGTAATGAAGAAGGAAAAGGCCACTAAGCAAAGCAAAGAAAACATTAACTGAATCTGATAATATTTGCTTATACTTATAGTCTCCTATCACTTCAAAGAAATGAAGTAGGTAAATGTTCTTATCTATCTATCTATCTATCTATCTATCTATCTATCTATCTATCTATCTATCTGTATAGGAGACAAACTTGGTCATTAAAATTTTCAGCATTTGGTTTTGATCTTTTGTTGTTTTTCCATGTTCATTGTTATAATCACTATAAATGTAGTTTTCTTCATTCTACTTACTTCACTTTGCATCTGTTTCTATACTTCTTGACATCCAAAATTTATTGATCCATGTGTCTACTTCATATCATAATTTTTTATTAAATTAGCTTTAGATAAACTTGTTATCCTTCATGAAGTCATGAGGAAGGAACTTTGGAGATATAGGGAAGGACATGGACAAGAATAGCAAAGGATGAAGTATGGAGAGATTCTAATCTTTATGAACAGAGGAAAAATCAAATCAAGTCAGATCCATCAAAGTAAAATAATTAGTTGTGTAACTACTTTTAGAGGGTGATTCATTGCTACAGGGAACTCCTGACAAGGAAAAACCCTTTACCAATATGTTCCAGCAACATTTCTACAATTTGTAGTCTTCAATCTTGTAACGTTGACTGGTACATTGAATACTTAAGGGGCTTGTTCATGGTGACACAGCTAGCAGGTGTCAGAGATGAGACTTGAACCCAGGTCTTTCTAACTTTAAAGCTAATTTCCTATCCATTTTCCCATGTTTCATCTAAATATCTTAGTTGGTTGGTTGGTTTGGTTGTTGTCCTTTGTTCTCAAAAAAGAACTAAAATGACATCATGATGTTGGAGTCAAAGTACTGTAAAAAAAATTAACTTATTTTCATCTGAAAAATTATATAATTGGACTTATATGAAAAATTATAACTTTAGAAAAATTATATTTGGGTCGTAAGTCCTGCCGTGGTCACCATTCAATTTTAGAAATATTTTAGCTAACTTCCTGGCCTAATCTGACTGGGAGACTAATCTGGGGACTTTTGACTTGCTGGCTATCTGACTGCTATTAATTTCCTAAGCCAATCTGTTAGGGCTTTTAAAAAATTTCTCCACACTGCTCCACTCCCAAATTAATAAGCAAAAAAATTAAGAAGCCTCTTAATTAAATGGTCAAAGCAGAATTTATTTATAAAAATCAATGTAAACTATGAGAGTAAAGAAATGCAAATTATACAACCTGTCTGCTTTTAATAAGGGCCTTTGCTGCCTCTTGCCTTAGGGTATGCTCCAGCTTTCTCCAACTTTCACTCTTTTTCTCCTTCACTCCAGCTCCCTTGCTTTGCTTTTACTGCTCTGCTCCTTTCTTCTAACTCCAAGCCCCTTTCACTTTGTTGACCCTCCTGAAAAACCCCTTAGTGTCCTACCCTCTGTTGCCAACCCCCTGGTGTCTCTAGTGTCTCTGTATCATAGCCCTTCCTTGCTTTCTCTGGTGCCCTTTCTGTTCTCTTAATCTTCTGGCATCCTTGCATTCTCTTAGTCCTCCGGTGTCCTCCAGCCTCCTTGCTCTTAGCTTTTTAGCTGTCTCCCCCATCCTTACATAGCCCCAGTCTCCTTAGCATCCTTGTAGCAGCCTCCCTGTCTGTCTTCTCCAACCTCTTAAAGCATCTCTACCTCCCCGGTATATATATATATTCCTTTTCTGCCCTGAAACCGTGGGCTCCCTGCGCCCCTGCACATGCCAAGCTAATCTGCCGGCTACACTAGGGCTGCAGCCAGGGTCGCTTGAGGGGCCTGTGCCCCATGCTGTGCACCTGGGACCTCTGCACAGGCTGCACTAGGGCCTGGCATGACAAACCTAGGATCTCTGGGGTTGATCCCACCAGGGCAGAGGGAGCTGGGCTTCCCCCACCCCCCATCTGACCTGGTGTCCTGTAAAGCCCACAGGGCTTTTTGGCTCAGCTGAAGTGGAGGGGGAGGGGTAGCCTGAGGTCAATTTCAATGCCCACAGTACTGTTTCCACCTGTGACTGATCAGACCAATATGAGCTCAGAAAGCTCTATCACAGATCAGGCACAAATGGTCCATATGGACATTTCTTTGATGTGGGCACTCCATGCTTAGTGGTCCCTTGCCAGTGTCTCCCATGTCATGCAACTGATTCCAAAATTCATCAGAAAGTCCTTGAAAATTTCCTTGTAAATATATATTTATACTTAATTGAGTTAGCTAAATTAATTTGTCTCCAAAGACAGAAAATACACACAGAACTACAGAAAGGACAGACAGACTTTTAAAGGACTATATTGAGCATTTTATGTAGGTTAAAAATATGAATTAATTTTTTTCTAAATGAACAATTTAAGAACCATCCTGAGTGGGCAGCTAGGTGGCGCAGTGGATAGAGCACTGGCCCTGGAGTCAGGAGTACCTGAGTTCAAATCTGGGCTCAGACACTTAACACTTACTAGCTATGTGACCCTGGGCAAGTCACTTAACCCCAATTGCCTCACTAAAAACAAACAAACAAAAAAACTATCCTGAGACAAAAGAAAATTTCTGATTGTCACAAAGGACCAATCACACGCTCAAAATCAATTACTTATATGATGAAAGGCAACTGACCAAATATGAGGTATTAGAGATATATCAGGATTTGGAGAAAAATTACTTTCTTACTTCCACAGAAAACATTCCTCACCTTCACTGAACCAGAGCAAACAACACTAGATTTAAAAATGCATTTCCCTCAAAATATGACTGCCAACAATTAGAAGAGAATCTATTGAGTTGGAACCATAAATATACAATTGCCGCTTGAAATCGATTGACTTATTCATTCACTCACATATTTATTTACTCTTTAATAGAACAAATAACTGTTGATCACCTTGTATAGATAAAGTATTGCTTTAGGTGCTGGTCAGGTTACAAATATCAACTCTTAGAGATAGGCAAATATGATCCCAACTTACAAAAGAATGGAAAAAGGCGAATTTTTCAAACTCTACGCCTGATTCCTGGGAAAATTCTTGTCAATTAAAAAAAATAAATCAACAATAATTCATTAACCCTCTACTATATGTCATGTACTATGCTAGCTGCTGAGGATACAAAGACAAATATGACACTATTCCTGCTTTCAAGGAGTTTACATTATTTGGAGGGAGATGGCAAATGCAAATATAATGACATATAGAAAATAAGCAAATGGTAGATTGGGGACGGAGGATACTATGTACTTAGGGAAATCAGAAAGGTTTAATTTAGAAGGTGGTTTTTGAACTGAACCTTGAAGGAAGGAAGAGAGTCTACAAAAAGGTATTGAGGAAGGAGCCCGTTCCAGATTTAAGATGATTTGGGAGCATTGATTGCTAAGAGCCTGCCTGGCTTCAAAAACAAGTCATGCCAGAATAATCTCCTTTTCAGACAAGATGACTAGAAGATCGAGAAATAGTAAAAATTTAGGAAGGCATTTGACTATGATATCCTTGTGGACAAGATGGAGAAATGTGGTCTGGATCATAGTAATGTTAGGTAAATTCAGAAATAATTGCAAAACCTGATCCAAAGAGTGACAATTAATGGATCGGTGTCTTTTATGGGATACAACAGAATTCTGTCTCTAGTTAACATTTTTTATCAGTGACTAAGGTGAAGACATTGATGGATGCTTATTCAATTTATGGGTAGTGGGAAGCTAAGAGGAGTAGCTAATAACTTGAATAGGATTATTTATTGAATGAAAGCTCATTGAGCTAGAATTTTGGGACGTGTCTAACAAGATTAATTTTTATAGAGTTAAAGATCTTATATTTCAATTTTTAAAAATGCATAAGTACAGCATGGAAAATATGTGACTTAGATAGTAGTTCATATGAACAAGACCTGACTCGAGATTTGACTCATGACTCATTCAGTAGCAGTGGCAGAGGCAGGCTGAAAGTAGGTTTCTGGAATCTGATCATAAAGAAGAGAGAAGTGAAAGAAAAAGGTGAGAAGTAACTGTAAATTGTATTTCTATTTCAGAACTTGCAGATAACAGCTTAGGGCAACTGCTGTTTACATTCAGGCTTTGGCAGGTATATTCTCAGTATAGATCAAAGGTCCTTAAGAAAAATCAAAGAAATCCTTCTAAATTCTTCTGAAAGCTAAGGAGTGCCCAGCAATAGAGCCTGTGGAGAAGGCTGGGGGGAGGGGGGGGGAGCGTGGCAAATAAGCAGAGTCTCCTGGCAGGTTGCTGTAAGATTTAGCCATGAAAGCAAAGGGGCACCAAGGATTATATTTCCAAAAATATGGAAGGTGAGGGGAAATTTTTAGCGATCCACAAGAGTGGGTGACTGTTTAATTTGTCAGTCCTACAACACGTATTGGTAATAGAAACGAATTTAAGATAACAATATATGAATTTGTATTGAGTACATTTACACTACAAGGCCTCCATAGTAATTCAAGTTGGTCTCCCTTTTGGCAAAGAAATTGAAAGGGCTAAAGGAATATCTACTGTCTGGCTTATTAGAGAGATTGAGTACTCATGAAAAAACAAAACAAAGAAATGCTTTATAAAAGAAAAAGAACTAGAAGAAACAGGTGAATTTTAAAGTGTGTCATTTGGTAGAAGGGTAGATGCATTTTATATGAAGGAGGAAGAGAAGAAGGAACACTGAATAACTATGTGGCTCCTTCTGGCAGAAGCAGAGATACTTGGGCACTAAGAAATGATGATGTGTATCCAAAGGTATCACCAGGAGAGAAGAATGTTCATTATTGGAAACCCTTTGATGGGGGTTACTGAGGAAGACCTGATATAAATAAGAGAGAGGTATGCTATGATCTTGGGGCAACTATTCATGAAATGACAGGGTTTTGTGAGGCTTAGAAAGCTTGATAACCAACTAAAATCTGTCAACAAACATTTTTAATTGCTTACCATGTGCCAGGTAATACATGAAATGGTAGGGATGAAAAGAAAGGCAAAAACATAGCCCCTGATCTTAAGGAGCTCATAGTTTAATGCAGGAGATAGTATATTAAAAATTGTATACATACAAAATATATACAGAGTAAAATATACATACAAAATATATATAGAGAGAGTGGTAGATGAGACTAGCAGAAGCCTCCTGAAGAAGGTATAATGTGTCTTGAAGAATGTCCAGGAATCTAAGAGATAGAGAGAGATGAGGGTGTAGAACATTTCAGACAAAGGGGATGACTAACACAAGGGCACACAGATGGTAGATAGAGGGTTATGTTCAGGGAACTATAAGTAGGCCAGTATTGCTGAATCATATAATGTGTGGAGGGGAGTAGAATATAAGACTGGAAAGGTAGGAAGGGACCAAGTTATGAAGATCTTTAAATGCCAGAGCTAATATTTGAGCTTGGAAGTTATATGAGACACAGGAATTCATTGAGTAAGGTAATGACATGGACAGAACATGGACATTCTTGAAAAAATCACCTCAACATCTGGGTAAAGGATGAATTGTGATAGAGAGAAATTTGACACAGAGAGACTGATTAGAAGAAAATTACAATAGTCCAAGTGAGAGAAAATGAAGATCTAATTATTGTGACTATATAAGGAAGAGGAGGGCTGAATATGAGAGAAATTTTGAAGGGAGAAATGACAAGATTTGGCAACAGACTGGTTGTATGGAGTAAGACAATGAGGAAGTCACTGAAGTTTCCAGCTTGGGTTACTGGGAGGATGATGGTATCTTCAATAAAGTGGAAGAATTCAGAAGAGGACAAAGTTGAAGCAGGGGTAGGAGGTGGGGTGGAATAATGAATTCTATTTTGGACATGTGGAGTTTTAGGTGTTTGTGGGATATCCAGTTCAAAATATTCAAAAGCCAGTTGGTGTAGCATGACTGTGATTCATACAAGGACAAAATAAAGCATAAGAAGAAACCTAGAAAAAAAACCAATGAAAGGTTATTATGTCCTAGGAAAGAAAGAAAAGACTTTATGGGTACAAGTAATATTTATCACAACTCTCAAAAAGAAGGTATAGGTCTCAGAAGAGAAAAGTAGATTTAAGAAGTGTACAGTTGCTTTCAAAGATGGTATCTGAAAATCAGAGACTGGACCTGGGCTTGAACCATGAATTAAAATACAGGAAGAAGGATGTCAGGCAGGTATGGAACAACCCTAACAACAGCCTCAAAGTGTCTCTTTTGAATGGTAAATTTAGTATTAGAGCAATCCAATAAATTATGTTCTGTTGGAGAGCAAGGGACCAGAAGGGACAGAAGGAGAGATGATAGGAACTGCTATACTGTCAGATCCCTATTAGTGTGAATAGTGAATACTATGAAGTGTTCACACTTTTAAAATCAGCATTATTCAAAGCTAAAATTATATGCCCAATATGGTCATTGAAAAAAATTTAAAATAAGTTTGTGTCTGTTCTTTTTACCTCTCCTTCTTGTCTTCAATTCTTCTCCTTAGGTTCCTCTTCTCCTGCTGCTGCTATAATGAGCTTCTGCTCAGTGGCTGAGATGAAAACTTCCTGACTCAGTAACTAACTTTAAAAATCACGATTCTTCCAAATTTCTCCAATTAAATCCATAGTTCTTTTTTTCCGGCTATTTTGGAGATATGATTTAAAATAATACTCCAGTTTCCAAATATTTATATGACTTCTCTTTTCCTAGTTCTACTCTCTTTAGTCATAAAACACATATATGCAAATCTGACAAGGTTCTCATGCTCTATAGCTCTGGAATTCTTAACAAGGTAGTTTATGTTTTTTATGATTCTGAAACTGTGTTTCTTTACACTCATATTTACTTATTTTAATAAATAAAGTTGTTTTTTCTCTTACACTTTATAGCATGAAATTGCTCCCACAAAAGTGAGGTATTACCCCATATTGCCAATGAGTTCTCTAAGTTTTCACACCTATATTAAAGATAATTTTTTTCTCCAAAACAATTGAAAATCCTGTCTGAAGTATGTTTTTATACAGATATTCTAACAGTTTATATTTAAATGAAGTTATTTCTCAACTTGTATTAGGTAGTTAAATGTTCATTCTTGACATTGGCAATATCTCTGACAATATAAATCTCTTCCTTTATGCAAAACACCTTTTCTGCTCTTTTCATTATTACTTGATCCTTATGAAATAGATCTTAGAGATATAATGTACTTTCCTCCAAATCCAATTAAGAAAAAGATTTTTTAAAAAATGAGTGATCAGGGGTGGCTAGATGGCACGGTGGATAGAGCACCAGCCCTGGATTGAGGAGTACCTAAGTTCAAATCCGGCCTCAGACACTTACTAGCTGTGTGACCCTGGGCAAGTCACTTAACCCCAATTGCCCTGCAATAAAGAAACAAACAAACAAACAAACAAATAAATAAATGAGTGAGTGAGTGAGTGAGTGATCAACCAGCTTTTGTCCAAAGATCTTACTGAGGGGAATCTGATACCTCCTTACACAGGCCATTTTACTTTGGGTAATTCTAATATTTAGGGAGCTTTAAACCCAAGTTTGCCTTTTCACAATGTCTGCCCATTGACCCTGACTATATCCTTGGAACCAAGCAGAAAAAGAATAATTGATCTTCCACATTACAACCCTTCAGATACTGGGGTAGCAGTTCAAGCTATGTATTTGCTTTGCTACCTCCTTTTAGTAAAGTATAACTCAATGTTATATCTCCCCCTTGGAATTTTAGGGGTAGTTATCTAATGGCATGAATTAGAAGCCCATGTTAGTATGCTGTCCCCCTTAATTATCCTGTGATATGAAGGAGTCAGCCAACATTTAATTTCAAGAAAGGAGTATTTAAGGCAGTATATTAAGCACAGTTGGTACAAAACAACCTTCTAAAATTCAGTGAAAAATATTCCCATCAGTTCAGAGTTTAGGGGGAAATGGGCTGAAGTTTAGAAAGTACATGTGGCAAGTGGGTAACTCATACTTCCTTGGAAGTCCTTTTCCTGGAGTCCTTAAGATGTTCTCCTTAGTTTTTCTGCTGGACTTTTGTAGAGACTTGAATCTACCTTCCCTAATTGTATCTAGTCTCTCATTGGTTCCCAAGTCAGTTATACATATTGCCACCATCCCTGCTTACCTGGGAATACTGCTAGGATGATGATGCCTCTGGTTCTTTGAGATTCACAAGGCTCTCCTCTGGTCTAGGTACTGAAGAGCAGAGAGTGGGCAGAAAGCTAGGGTCTCAGTGCTGTCCTTCCCCTCCCAAGCAGTGCCTACTTGGGTATTTGGCTGGACACATCCACTACTAAGCTGAGAGATGCTTACATTCTTGATTCCAAACTAGCTTCTTAGTTTTAATTGAGCCCCATAGGTCATGATGAAATTCCTCAACTAATCTGACTGAAATGCCTTGATCAAAAGGAGATGCCCAAACCTCTAGTTCACAACTCTGAGTGATTGATTCAATTGAGATGTATTCTGACCTAATCAAAGCATAGGGTATAGCATCTTATCTAAGCAGGGTAGAATGATTTGATTGGTTGACTCAATAAACACTGAATCTTACACTTGAAAATAGCAATTAAGCTATCATACCCATTCCTAAATCCTCTTCTCTAGTCTACCAATCCCTAACTCCTTTAACTAAATGACACGGTGTCCAATTTAACTACCATCCTGGATATTTAGTTCAGAGAAGACATAACTTAGTAGGAAAATGGTAGCCATCTCCAAGTATTTGAAGGATTCATGTGAAAGAGCTAATTACAATTGTTTTACCTGGATCCAGAGGATAGAATTAGGGATGGTGGGTCAGAGTTGCTGTGAAGCAATTTTTAGGCAAAATTTCCTAATAATTCAAGTCATCTAAAAGTAGAATGGACAACTTGGGGATACAGCGAGGTCCTTATTACTACAGTTGCCCAATCATATATTGGGATTTTCAGGAATTCCTTCTTAGGTATATATAACTTCTGAGGTCTCTTAAAATTCTAAGATTCTATGATACCATTAAAGGGTAAGACACTAAAAACTAGAGGAATGAAGTGACCTACTCCCTCTGGGAAGTGATGGGAGTATGAATTGGCTGAAGCACCAATTTAAAATAACAAAGGATGTCTTATAGGCATCAGGCATCATCATATGCCTCCCTGACTCAGGTTGCCAGCATGCCACCTCCAAACTTCCCACAGACTGGCAGACACCATAATTAGCCTGACACTTGAGTGCTAGATGTGCTTGGGAAGCACGCATTCCTGGTCACCAGGATTTCAGTTCAAATAAAGTCACTTTGGTAGAAAAGGGAATTAACACTAGAAGTAGCACTAAAGTTTTCCTTTTAAAATCTCAAGTGACTATACTCATATGAATAGTTGACCTTTAATCTAACATATTATGATTAGCAAAATGCTTTACATGTATTTTCTCATTTGATCCAGAGAGGCTGTGTAGTGCAGTTGGAAGCATTCTAGGCTTGGAAGTAAGAGAGAGACCTGTGTTCAAATCCTGTATTTGACACTTCCTAACTAGGTGAGAGACTGGACAAATTACCTTATGTCATCATCACCATCATCCATCCCTGCGCACTCCATTTCGTTTTCTGGAAAATGGGGAAAAGGATACTTGTAGCATCTACCTCTTAGGGTTGTTTTGTGGTTGAAATGATATAATGTGTGTTCAAGGGTTGTTTAAATGTCAGCTACTGGTCCAAGTTATTGTCTTCATTTTACACATGAGGAAACAGAGTCTCAGAGAAGGTAAATACTTTGCCTCTAGTGGCACATCCAGTGACTGTCATAGACAGGATTTGAAGTTGCGTTGGTCCAATGTACCATTCACTACCCTCTGCTGTCTCTCATAAACCCAATTTGAATATTCTTTAAAATAGTATGTCCCCAGCTCATACATGGTATTCTTTAGCCAATTTTTCTTTTATGGTTAGGACATGAGTTATCTCATAATCCATATCTGGCAAGATGTGTTTTTCCTTAGTATTGTGACAAAGTTATATGTACCTATTAGAAGGACTTGGATCTTTAGACAGTCTAAGCAAGCACACCAATTTCTAGAAACCATCTCAAAACAATCAACCAATAGTGAGTCTATGTAGGGCGCAGTGGCCATTTGGGACTCATGTTGCTGTTCTTGGAGTTGTTTGGTTATCTTGACAATTAGTTCTTGCACCATTGTATGAATTTAATACATGATATCAGAGCTGGAAGGAAAATTGGGGGTACCTGATCCAACCCCCTAACTTTACACAGGAGGAAATTGATGTCTGGAAAGTTTGTCACTAATCTAAAATGAGAGCAGTACTAAGTGGTTGAATGTCAATCCTTATTTCCTAAATCCATTGTTCTTTCCATGACCCATTTTCTAAAAATGGCTTAAATAATGAGACCACACAATTAATTTTTTTTCCATAAGGAACCCATATTGTTTCAGCAGAAAGGGGGCTGGTTTTGGAATAAAATGACCTGCATTCACATCTTACCACTACTACTTCCTACATGGATGACCTTCGGCAATCCCTTAACCTCTTTACTTTTTTCATTTGTCAAATGAAGAAATAGCAATAATGATTTCTGAGGTCCTTTCTGTTCCATATTTGTGATTCTATGATCTTATAAAGTTATGAGATAGAGGAAGGTATGAGTATTATCCCTAGTATAAGCATAATAAACCCTGACACACTATAGTATATAAGTGAACATCACAGTGAACTTTGCCAAACTACATGAGATAATAAAATAATAGCTAGCATTTATATGGTTCTTTAAGCTTTGCATAGCACTTTTCAAATGTTATACCATTTTATTCTTAAAACAACCCTAGGAAGTAAATGCTCTTTATTATCTTTATTTTACAGGTGAGGAAAGTGAGGCCTAGGAAGTTTGTTAATCAATAAACATTTATTAAGTGCCTACTCTGTTCCAGGCACTATTTTAAGTACTGGGTATCCAAAAAAATAAAAGGTAAAAGACAGTTCAAGCTCATGAGGAGCTCACAATCAAATGGGGAAAGGTAAAGCAACTTGCCCTGGGTTTCACAGCTAGTAAGTGTCTAGGGTTGGATTTGAACTGTTCTTCCTGACTCCAAGTTCAGCCCTCTATTCACTATGCCTTCCAGCTGTCTTCTAATAGATGACACATTCATTAAACACTTACTATATGCCAGGTATTGTTTCAAAGACAGCAAAATGTATTATCTTTTCACTTTTACTTCTTTATCTTGTCCATGAGAATAACAGAATTTGTCAACTGTTTCATTAAAATATAGATTAACTATATTTATAATATTCTACTGATCTACCAGTAATGACCCTTCTGAAAAAGGAAATGAAGTTTGTATAGCTTGATATATATTTAATGAAGCCACACTAGTTCCTTTTCTAGATGGTTACTAACCATTCCTTTAATAGCACATTCTAGAATTTTTTTCCCCAGGCATCAAAGTCAAACTCACTGGTCTCATATTAGACACAAAATGGTAGAGTTGGGAATATAACTTCAGGTCCTGTGGCTTTCTATGGTAGGCTATTCTGATCTCCTTTGGAAGTCTGTTAGAATTTTACGGAACTACTAGAAAGAAAAATAGCCATTAGTGCTTTTTTAGCCCTTGCCCTATAAAGATCATACCTTATTAGATGAAAGGGAGGAAAAGTGATCATGGGAGCATGAATCACTTAATAAGCCTTGATTCTGTTTCTTGTCAAGGATAAGCTTCTCTACAGCTGGTTCAAATTCATGTGGCCATTTTTCTGACCATCAGTCTTTAGACATTTTATAATCATCATGTCCAAACAGAGAGCCATGTAGCAGGAATTGCCAATGGATAAATTAAATTACCTACAAGCTTTCTACAATACCCAGGACTTCAACTATTCAATTAAAGGTCAGTTGAAACTCTTTTCTCCTAAAAATTAACGTATTATTAGGATTACTTAAGTGCATTTTAATAGCTTTAGCAAAATGTTATAATCACCTAATAAGAAGAAATAGCTGGGGCAGCTAGGCAGAGCAGTGGATAAAGCACCGGCCCTGGATTCAGGAGGACCTGAGTTCAAATCTAGCTTAAGACACTTGACACTTACTAGCTGTGTGACCCTGGGCAAGTCACTTAACCTTCATTGTCCTGCCCACCCCAAAAAGAAAGAAGTAGCTAATGAAAATTAACATGTTATATGGGGTACAGCATTTTAAAATGCAATGCTATTTATGGGTTCAACTGTGTTTTGTTCCAACTCTGATTTGGAAGTCACAGGAACTGGGTTTGAATTCAGATTTTGATGTCCACTAATTGTGTTGCTTTGGGCAAGTCATTTAACCTCAGCAAGCCCCAGTTGACCTGTAAAATGCAGGGGTTGTACCATATCAAATGTGTCAAACATGTGGCCCTGTAGGGCCCATTGTTTCCCACAATAATCCCCAGGGATGGGAATCAGATCAAAATAAAATTGGGAAATATAACAAAATAAGTAAAAATGCAATAGAATGTAGACAATGTTAATGGGTGGTTTTGTAAGTCAATATTTGGCTGCAGGGATGTTTCCTTACAGTTTAGTCTTTGTTTTTATTTGAGTTTATGCTACTGTATCTCTAATGTTCCTTCCAATTCTAAATCTGTGATCTTATGAATTATAGAAAAAAGAGACTAAACTGTTCATAAACTTTAATCCAGTGATTCCACCACTGAACATATACTTCAAAGAGGTAAAAGAAAATCCAATATATACCAAGACATTCCGAGCAGTTTTGTTTTTTGTTGTTTGTTTTTATCAAAGAACTGGAAGCAAATTAATAAAAGTACAGTTAAACAAACTGTGGCATATGGACGAAATGAAATATTATTGTATGGTAAAGAATAATGAAAACAAGGATTCAGAGAAGGTTTGGAATGTTTATATGAATGGATGCAAAGCAAAAGGAGCAAGACTAACTCAAAATACACAGTGGCTAAAATAAAAGGGAAGGAACAACATCCAGAAGTAAATATTATATAAGTTATCAATAATTTAAAAAACATCTCTGTTAAAGGTTGCATGGGGTTTTCTTCACATCAGCTCCCTCTTGACCCACTTAGAAATCACCTGTGACCTGCTTGCACAATGGTTTGGTGGGATATTTGCAGTACATCTCAGACACAGTCATAGAAGAGAAGCAGCACAATTCTCAGTAGAAAATGAGGCCCTTTTTTAGCAAGACAGCTCATCATTATGGAGAGTTCAGAGCTTTGCCAAAAAAAAAAGTCTTACATTTTAGCTCCATGCTCAGGCTCAGTGAAAGTTACCATCTTAGGGGAATAATCATAGAATCCCATATGTATTTCCACATGATTAAAAAAAAATTTTAAAAGACAATATAAATCCAAGGGCTTCCTTTTCTCCTGCATGTAAAGTTTTGTGGTTGGTTTTATACTGACTCATTTTTACCTCTTTGGTAAACAACACAAAATGTAAATCTAGCGTAATGGAAGGTTCTCGTGTCTAGGATGTTTATGTGTTCAATCTTTAAAATAAGAATGTTTTGCTTCCACAAAACATTTAGATTAGATAAACATAAAGATGGTTTTGATGAATTCCAGATAATGTATTTAACTGAATCCAGTCCAGATCAATCCATTTAAATTCATCGGATTTAGGACTGTTTGGATCTTGATTCTCTAGTCTGATCCCTGTGAGACAGAGAGAGAGTGAGGCAGGGGGAAAGCGGGAGGTGGGGGAGAAAGAGAGAATAGATACAATATTTATTAATTATATGTCAGTACTATTCTAAAAGCTGAGGACAAAAATACAAGCAAACAATTCAGTCTCTGCTCCCAAGGAATCTACATTCTAGTGGGGGAAGACAATACACAAAGGTTATAAATTACATGCACAGAGGGATGGTATGGAGATGGTGATTAGGAAATAAGGTGGATGGCTTGTTCTGGCAAGATAAGGAAAAAGTTCACCTACCACAGTCTATATGAGGACACAGGCCCAAAGAGTAAGTGACTTGACCAAGGTAATAAGTAGCAGAGTATGAATTTAGATTCCTTTTTTTAACCCAAATGAAATGATCATGATACTAAATCATGTTTATTAAGTGCCTATGTATAAACCACTCTGCTAGACACAGAGGGAAAGAAAACATGTAGTTAACACCCAGGTTCCTGCTCTCAGGGAATCTTGGTAGGGGATATGACACATCCACAGATAACTGTAATATAAAATAATGCATGATAAGTGTATAAATGAAGTTCAAATAAAGTGCTTCAGTAGGTTCCAGGAGGGCAAACATCATTACGAGCTGGACAGGATTAGGGGAGGCTTCATGAAGGAGGTAGCACACAATTTTATAATTGAGAAACAATGAAAAATACACGTGATCTCAATTCAACAAACAATTCTTAAACACCTACTATGTGCTAAGCATTAGGGCTACAAAGGCAAAAATGAAAATCAAAAAAGTTGCATTTTACTGAGTGGAAACAAAATGTATTCAAGCTAGTGTAGTATCAGGAAAATTGAAGAGAAGAAAGAATGTAAGCTCTTCAAGGGCAGAAACTCCAATTTTTATTTTCATATCCCCAAGTGCCTCTGGCCAGATCCAGTATCTGGTACAAATTAGGTGCTTGTTAAAGGTTTGTTGATTTAGCAAGTGAGTGAAGAGAGTGTTAATATCTAGGGGAGAGGGATAGGAGATCACAAAGCATTTTCTGAGGACTTTCTGGAGGATATGGCATTGAAGGTGAGACTTGAGGAAAGATAAGCATTCTGGGAAGTGGAGGTAAAGAAGTTCTGATTTTTTGAAATTGCAGTGGCTTATGAAAATGTATGAAGGTGGGAGATCAAATGTTGTGTTTGGAGAACAGCTAATGATCCTTTAGTTAGAATGTAGAGTGTATAAACAAGAGTCATGTGAAATAAGGCTTTAAAGATAGATCTGAGTCAATTTATGGATGAAGTAGCTTAGAGACCAGGGTAAGAGTATATATTTTATCCTGGAGGCAATGGGGAGTCACTGATAGTTTTTAAGCAGGGTAGTGACAAGATCAGACTTGTGTCTTAGGAATGTTTTCTTTTTATTTGTGTGGAGAATGGATCAAAGAATGAAAGGATGAATGAAAAAAATAAGCAATTACTGTCCTCCCTGGGGCTACAAAAAGAAAAATGAAGATAGCTACTACCTATATAATGGGGAACACAACAGGTATGTGATTGATGGCCAGAGAAGGGTATTGTGGTTTGGAAAGTTGTACGGATGGTGGGTATATCAGTGCACCCTTTCTAGGAGTATGGTGGTATGTGTTATGGTTCAATCAATCAATTTATTAAGTGTTTACTACGTGCCAGGCACTGAACTAAGTACTGGTTCTAGAACTGGAAAACAAAGGTGGGGAGCAGAAGTGGTGTGAAGGCAGCTGGGGAGAAGATGATGGAATAAAGTGAGAAGGAAGGTATGAAAGTTAGGGATATCAGTGAATAAGCTATTAGTCTACTAGTCCAGGAGAGATTAATAAAGGTGTGTACTAGAGAGGTAGCAGTATGAGTGCTGAAAAGGGAAGGATGCTTAGAGATGTTTGGGGTGGGGAGGGACCAACTTGATAATATACACATGAGGATAGGTAACTAGATCCCTAAAATAGTTGTGGGTATAATTACAATAACAAAGAAAACCTGACTTGGGTTTAAGGTTTTTTCTAGCCAACAGTGACTCTTTTCTTTTTTCCTCAGATTCCGTATCTCAGCCAGAGACTTGAAACTGCCAGTCCCACCCACTTACAAGACCTAGTCAAATATGCTGCCACCCATTATTGCCACATAGGAGCCATGTTGAATGTGAAAACAGTGAGCTGGAAATTGCCCTCGTGATCCAGCCTCCTTGATAACTAAGATTTGATAACCCCCTACTCATTAATGCCTTTTCAACTCCTACAAATCTGCTAGCTATTGACGGGCTGCCTTGGACTTTGGACTTAACACATGCCTTGCTTTTTATTGTTGCAGTGTCCTTCTGGTTGTTTTTTGACTTTCTGGCCTAGTCAGACTTTTAATATCTGTGTTTATTGTCCTGGCTGACTGCCCATGTCATTGAGAACTTGCTGATTCGAAGCATGAGCAGATACCTGACACCCATCCCTACCCAATTCTTCAACCATCTGCGTGGAATTCCAGACACTGAGCATCACCTGATCTGTGGGCCCCTTGACTTTTATACACAATGAGTTCTGAAGCTTTGTGCTACAGCTGGTAAATTCTAGCTAGCTTTTTGTGCCCTACTGCCATAGTAATGAGACCTCTTAGTGTGTGTGAGTGTGTGTATGTGTGTATATGTATATGTGTATATATGTCATATGTATATTATTTATATATAATCTATGTAATATTTATATTATTCATATATGTATGTATAAATTGGATGATTAATTGGATACAATATGTTAACTGGATGATTTTAGGATAATAATGTAACATGTGAAGAAATTTCCATTTCTGTTGTAATAGTAAAGCTCTGATTACATAGACAAATAGTACTAGTTTGAGTAATGTGTTGGATTCTCTCGTAATTGAAAGACAATTATTCAGAAAGAACAATGGCATTGACAGGATCATAGATTTAGAGGTAGAAGGGATTTCACTGGTTATGGAATCTGACCTCCTCATTTGACAGATGGGAAAACTGAAACCAAAGAGGCAAAGGCAAATAGCTAGTAAGTGTCTGAGATGGTATTTGAACCTTTTTTCTTGACAAGTCCAACACTCCATTAACTATACTATCCTTCCTTTTATTATATAAATGAAAGTCTTTATGAGAACAGATTTTTCCAAGTCTCAAAAAAAAAGAAGTTAGAGTGAATGAAACATTTTTGAATTATTGCAATATGTATAAATAGTGAATATTTGTATACCTCAGAAATATTCATACCAAAAGAGGAAGAGCTTATATATGTTAAAAAAATGTTAAAACTAATGAACTCCACACAAAGCTTTGCCTGAGGCTCATAATAAAAGTGGAATTTAAACCAAGATTCAAAAAAAAAAATTATTTGAGTTAGATTGTGGCTTTTGTTGGAATAAGACACCATTATAGCTTTGAGCAAAATCTAGGCCTCTATTTCCAGTGGATTAAGGCACATCTTGAAGTCCAAGGAAGAAAAGTCTCTCTCCCTTCAAACTTTATTATCTGAGAGCTCTCCTACAGAAACCTCTGCCCATACCTTCAGCTAAGTATCTGTATTGTGCCAATAGTTCCCATTTCCTCCCTTCAAAGTTAACTTCTTTTTATTTAGTATATAAATTGTATTTACCTATATGCAGAAAACATGCTCTGGACTTACTTTCCAAGTTCCACTTGTACTGGCAAGTCAAAGTTCAGCTAGCTACTTGTTCCTCAGGGTTCTAGGGGTATTCCTGATGAATTTAGACATGTCCCTTGGTATGCTTCCCCTCCCCCCATTGATTATCAGTTGAGAATCAGTTTGGTTAACCAACATTAAGTAACTTTCAGAAAGAAATTCTTCTTAAAGCATTATAGTAAGGATAATTGGTATAAAACATATACCCCTCCCCCCAAAAGTCTTTTATACACTTTCCCATGGTCATAATGCAGAGTCCAGAGAAAAGTAGGCTTAAGTTTAGAAAACATGGGACAAAGAGAATGATTCAAAGTAACTGGAAGTCCTTTTGCTGGAATAAACCTCAGATTTGGTGTGAATTTTCTGCTGGGCTTTTTGTAGAGTCTGTAATCTTTTTTTTTTTTCATTGTGTCTAGTTTGTCCTTGAGTCCTAATGTAGACACAGAAGCAAAATTTACAAGTTTTTCTTCTGGTTAAAGAAGTTCAGGAAGGATAAAGGATCTCCTCTTGGGTGGGGAGAAACTGTTTCCCCCTCCCCAGTCCTTAACTAGAATTTCTCTCTCCTGCTTCACCACTAGAAACTCCTAGTTGTGAACTGTTTTGCTGTTTTATATAAAACCCACAGGGTATGACCAAGTTTCTTCTAGTGTAGTATCATTTCATTTCATCCAAAAGCTTTCACTCTTTTCAAACTGATGGACTCTTTCAAATCTGGTTTTAAAAAATGCCTTTGATTAGTTAATTGATTTAATACAGGTATCTAGACTTTATTCACACCTAATTCATACCGCTGATGATCCAATTGTTGTTTGACAAATGTTTTATGGTTGATGAATGATCTCCATCACCTACCTCCTTATATCCTTTGCCTATTTTTAGGTGATGACTATAATGTGAGGATTCTGAAGAAGTCACACTGAACCTGGCAGAGTCACCAAGTTCCCTGCAGTTATGGCATTGCTTCCCAATCTAACTCAGGGAATTCCTAGGATTCAATATAATTCATTAACATTATATTCAACATTCCTTTATTTATCAAGCACTGTATGAAAGGCTCTGAGAATACTGAGATAGAAGTCACAAAGCCCTTTCCCATTATGTGCAAGGTATTGTGGATACAATGATAGATGCTACATAGGCCCTATTTGCAAGAATCTTGCATTCTAATAAGGGGGAAGGGACAGAGACCATATCTGTGGCTTCATTCATATGAGATGAGGAAATTCTCTGTATGAATGCAGGTAGGTGCCGTCTCTGCAACTTATAACATTGAGAAGTTAAGGGATCATATAGCCAGTATGTGTCAGAGGCCAGACTTTAACCCAGCTCTCTTGAGCTTTAAGGAGGTGTTCCTTTCTATGACAGCATGCTGCCTTTCTCAATGATTTGAAAAGACATACATAAATAAGTAGTATATACTGGGTAATGGCTTAATTGCAAAGAAGTTTGGTCAAAGTGCTCTGAGAAATATGAGGAGAGACATTGCAATTTTAGTTGGGAAGGTCAGGGGAAGGCATCTAGAAGGGGATAGAACATGATTTGCGCCTGCAAGGAAAGCAAGAATCCCCTCTTTATTCAACTAGAGATGAGAGGGGAGAGGATGGAGAGTCTATTCCATGCATGAGGTCTGAACATAGGAGAGGGCAGGATCGTAACAAGGGACAGCACAGCACAGATTTGTCAGGAGCACTAGATAAGTGAAGAATGAAATCATGTAAGTTGAAGTTGGATTATGGACTACCTTAAATACCAGGATAAGACATTAAAACTTTAATTGATAGACAATGGGGAGTTATTGAATGTTTTTGAAAAAAAAAGAATAACAATCAAAGTAGTGCAAGAGGAGAATTAATCAGGCAGCCATGTAAAGGGTGGATTAGGAAATATAGACTAGACTTGTGATTTTATTACAATAGGGAACTCCCTTATGAGGAAACTCCTTCTAGCAATTGTAAAGAATTCATTGTTATTTGAGGTTTTTAAGCCTCAGCGTGCACTGGTCTGGGGGGTGCTCCACCCACTGGTTGTAGCCATTGCCAGGGCTCTGGCACCTCAGTCATCACCACTCACCACCGCCTACATGGGCCTGGCAAAATTATAATGATTGGAAGCCTAGTGAGGGCAGTCATGTGACTGTCAGAGCAGCCATCCCATTGGCTGGGGCTGTGTGGGGTGTTTCTAGGTTTGGGGGAGGAGAATTGGGCATTCTAGATGGAAGCTGGAAAGCAACAGGCGTTCTGCTGTGTATTTTCAGCTGATTCCTGGGCGGTGGTATTTTTTCTGGTATTATAATTTCCCTTTCCCCATTTTATTTCCTTTCCCTTGATCCTACTGATCCTGTGTGGTGTTTTTTTTTTAAGTTCGTTCTTGTTAAAATAAATCTTGTTCTGTTTTAGTTTAAGGAACTTTTACAACTCAGACAGACAATATGTGTCAGCAAAGACTGAAACTCAAATATTCTTCACTCTGAAGCTAGCTCGTGAACCACAATGACAAGCCACTTGACTCTAAATGATGAATTAGAAAGGATAAATCTACTTAGATGGCTAGATTTAATTGAGTCTAGGGCAGATGATTTGGTTCTGGTGTAGAGCTACTTGGAAAGCCTCAAGCAACCCACTGAAAAGAGAAGCCTCTATTCTGAGCTAGTCCTGCTTCAGGTTAGTCCCCTGGATTCAGTATTATAACAAAAGAACATATTAGTTGGTCATTTGACAGTTAACAAAATGACATTCACTTACGCATAATAGGGAAAGAATATTCAACAAAGAAATGCAGCAAAGACACCACAAGTTGATTCAACTTAGGGGAGCTACCCTGACTTGTGAAATCTATGGAACACTTTTCTGAATAGTGTGTTTAATTTAATTGCATAAAACCAAATACTATAAAGAAAGCAAATTATTTTGAAATGCCATTTTATATATGTATAATGTATGTATGCATGTGTGTATGTATATACACACTTAAAACAAATTTCATGGACTCCAGTTCAAGAACGCCCCTGAAGGAAGACAACACATGTATATGTGACACAATTACTTAATAATACAAAATAGCATATACTATTTAATATACCCTAAGTGCCATAAAGAATAGTCAATAAAAAATTCTGTATGTTTGAAGAAATCTTTGTGGAAGAGATGGACCCTAAAGGATGAGCAAAAGTTGGTAAGTACCAAGGTAGGATGCGTTATCCTGTTTAAAGACTGGAAAAGTTAGAATTTAAAAGTCTCTCTAGTTCTTAACACTTTGCAACCTTTCTACATGGAATCAAGGCAGGTAACTTATAAAGAAGTAAAGAATGTGCACCCAGTCTCCCTTGCATTCCCCACTCCCGTCACACCCATGATGTCTAGTACAACATTGAGTCCATAGTAGGTACTCATTATGCCTGGAAGGATTTCAGCTACTGTTGCCAGGCTGCCTGGAACATGTTATCCATCACAGAGCATCTTCCAGGAATGAATGATTCAGTGCACCAGGCACTCAAGCACAGGCTGCCGAAAAGGGAAGATGAGCAGGAGGAGAAGAGGATTTTAGCATGAATATTATTTTGAGTTTCAGACGAGCTAATCCATACTCTCCATTTATCACTTCCAAATCAGGCAGCTGGCAACACAGCTTTCAGTCCAACAGTTGGAGGGGTGATGCTGTCCTCCCCACCCCCTCTAGGCTTCTAGTCTATGATGGTTCCAAAATTCTGTTTTCACTTAAAATAACACACCAGTGGTTTAGAGTGAGAGTGAGGGAGAGAGGAATAGATTGCTTTTTCATTGTAGATATGATAAATGTATATAGAGAGGAAATAAAGTACAGGTTAAAAACTGGCTCTTGTATTATTAGTTTCTAGATTCAAATCTCCACCTCTGATACTACCTGTCTTATCTTAGGTAAATGATTGATTCTCCTTGGACCTCATTTTACTCCTCTGTAAAATGAAGGGATTGAACTAAAAGGCTTTTTAAGCTCTTTTAATATCTAGAGCGTATCTATATTACTAGACAATATATGCATGTATTTGAGTATATACCTACAGATAGATAATTTAGAGATATGTCTAATTAATATATAGGTTTTTACATATGTAGATTTTCTAGACCTATATACAATCTAGACATATATGTAGATTTTCTAGATTTATGTATGTACATATGTATGTGTATGTACACATATATGTATATGGGATATCCCCAAAGTCTTTGTGCATATTTAAGCTTTATCAGCATGCATTCTTCTCATATTTGTGTTTAGAAAAAGACTATAGATAGATTATACATAAACTACATGTGTGTATAGTCTATAGGTATATACAAGATATCTATAGTAACATATGTATGTCTATATAAGATAGGTACATCTACATGTATTGTCCAAAATTCTAGATCAATGGTATCAAACTCAAATAGTTACAATTCTTGCAGGCTGAATATTTATTTAGAAAACTACAATTTAACATTATCTATCTTGTATTATATATTTATTTTGATAAATATCTCCTAAATATCTCCCAGGTCACTCTCAGGAGTTTTGCAGGCTGCGTATAGTCCATGGGCCATGAAATTGACTCCTCTGGTCTAGATGGATAAAGGTGTTAAGGGCTAAAATTCTAGCTAATCTGTCTAAAATATCTAATGAGTGGTCGCCAATCAATTATAAGCTTTAGCAAGAGTTAGACTTTTAAGCATTTATTAAGGAGAATAAGAATTTGGTAAAGAGAGAGAGAAAGGCCTAGATTTCTATCTATTAAAGGGAGAGCACATATTTAGCTCCCTTCTCCACCAGAGTCCAGAGGAAAAAAAGCCCGAGACTGAGCGCCAGTCTCTTCCTTCCTCCTCCCACTAGCCCGCGTCACTTCCTGACTCCTGGTCTTGCCCTCAAAGACCTTCCCTTCATGGGCAGAACTCTTCTACAGTAAGTATGCAGCAGGTGGCGTTATTCCAATCGTTACAGTCCCCCCTGTTGTTCCTCAAGAAACAAAATGTTTCCTTGACGGAACAGTAAAAAGAATATAATAACTATTGCTAACTAATAATATGTGAACAACAATATAGAAAAGGAAGAGAGGAAAGTTTTGTCCAGAGGGGCGATTTTTTTTTGTCCTCATGAACCGACGCTTTGACATTAGTCCTGCAAAGGGAGGGCCTCTGCAGAGAATACATGTTACAGATGGTGTATATTATAACAGAAAGAGAAAAAAACCAACAAATCAAAACTGTTCATTTAAAGTCTCTGAAAGTCTTTTCTCAGATGTCCTCTAGGTGTACTCGTGGAATGGAAGTCTTTTCAGGGGTTGATGTGTAGATGCTGGTAATCAGCCAGGAAAATTTCCTACAAAATTGAGCTTAACACAACTTTAAAATAGCTTTATCAATAATCAAATCAAACAATGAAAGTTCTCAAAAACATGTCTAAGGGAATTCATAATCTTAGTTGTTACACATGAAACATATAATAAAACAAAAATTGAACCATTCTTTAAAATTATAATATTACTATAGTCCCCCCCTTATGGAGGGTAATTGAGAAGACAATTGCTGCGATATTAATTATTAAAAATAATTTTTTATCTTTGTTTCATCACTTTTTGCATCATCTGCCTAATTATCCTCATGCCATTATGAGAAATTAAAAAATCTAATATAATTGGTAACAGGTGTCAAGGCCAAATTCAACACTGTATTTATCATGACACCTGAGATAATTATGGGGGTTACCATAAAAGAACAGAGAAATGATGGGATATGAGCATTCCCACACTTGAGCAATATGTACTGCCCATACAGTATGCCAGGCTTAAAATAGGTGGATGGAATATATGTCCATGCCACCGAACATATTGGAGGAAACTGAGTCAGACTTAATCAGATGCATGGGATTGAGATGTCCATGGCATCAGGCATATAGGAGGGAGCATAGAAGCCAGGTGTAGAAGTGAGATGGGTGGGATCAATACTTCCAGCCATCCGTACAATATTGTGGGGAAAAATAAAATAAAATATTAAACCAAGAGAATCCAACCTCAACATTTGTCAAAAGCCGTTCCCTCGGCCATACCTTAACTTCGTGCATGTCTCCCCTCATGTAACAGTTCAATGTCTGCTCTTTGCATGTATTCTTCTTGTGATTGGATGGCATCTTGGCCAGCTGGCATCTGATAACTCAGAATAACGGCAATTAATGTCTTAAATGATAAATTCCCATAATTTAAAATCTCATATGGATTTAAAAATTGAGGATAATAAATGATTGCAAAAAATGTGAATACATCTTGACTCAGAACACAATATATAATTATGCAACAATTTCAAATAATACCCCTTTTTTTTTACTTAGTATACAATTACTTTTGTGAAAAATCAGAACATATTTGAATACAAGTTAAAGCACAACACAATCTCAAAGACAACTTTTACAAATGTTCCTCTTTTTTTTTTTTGGAATATGCTTATCAAAAATAATACTTCTAGAATCAATTTACACTTGCCATGGCAAACAATTTGCCAGGGAAATGCTTCAAAGAGTTTGATCAAATAATCAGTTGAGAAAAAATAATAAAAACAAACAACTCAGAATATGGGAGCACAATACTCCTAGAATTAACATTGTATTATGAAATCAAAACCATCTTGCAATGTTTCAAAATTAGAGATGAATAAATAGAAAAAAAATACACATGGAACAATAAAAGACAATGAAATTCAAACTAGGGAAATCTAAATGAATATGAACTTAATATTAATAAGAGTATTATAAAATATAAACTTGATCACATGACTATAAAAAGCTTTTACAAATATTCTCCTTGTTTTAAAAACTAAGTATAAGACACAATCTCAAAAGCATGAAAATCTCTATGAAAATAAACTCATACCATTAATTTCAAAATGTATATGTAATAGCATAGAAATCCTATGTAACCTCTGAACTGACATTAATAATCTGAGTGAATTCAGAACACTCTTGATTCCAATATCTAAAATCCCCAATACTCATATCAATACCTTGCTGCTTACTTCTACATTTCTGTAAAATATATATACTTCCATGGCAAAAGAAGCGGAGTCTTGAACTATGGTGATGATTGTCATTCTTATTCAGCTTAAGTTTTTCTTCTTTAACCCCTCTATATTGTCTGTCAGTCTTTTCACCATACAAATGCTTTATAAGATTACTAATTAAAGACAAAAGCAGGTTAGCAAAATTATGAACAAAACAAGCATATCTGGAATTTAAAGAGTTTTCTAAGATTGTCTCAAAAGCACAGCCAGGCCGGGGAAGGGCTGAGCCTGAAGCTCCAAATGCAGGTAGAAAAAGTTGAGCATGCGCATCAGATCTCTGGACTTCCGGGGCAGGGGAAGCAATGGGCTTGGCCATGGGGGGAGTAGAGGGTGGGGTCTGGAGAGGAGGGGAGGGACCAGCACAATTTGAATCTGACTTGATTTTGAACTCAGGCCTGGATTCCTCTTCCCCCACTTTGCCTCCAGGTGCTAGGGGATTAAAAACTTCTAGAGGGTGGGTCATTGCCTCCAGGCATGCAAAATTAGAGCAACAATTACTGTTAGAACTGGGAAAAGCTGAGGGAATCTCTTCAGGTTTCTCTGAAAAAGCATGGTTGGGAGAGGGAGAGATATTTCCTTGTGTGAGTAAGTTGCTGGCTCTTCTAACAAAAATAAAAAGAAAAATAGAAAATCCAGAAAAACAAAGCATTAACATGATCTTATCTCCCATTTGTCTGGTTAAACAGACTAAAATCAAAAATAGGGTAATTAGGGAGTTTAAAAGGTCCATTTGAAAAAATTTAAAGGGAAAACACAGCCAGTGCGCCAGTACTTAGCAGTTAAAGGGAGAGGGTAGAGAAAATGCCTTACCCAACCAGAAGATCAGAAGACTGAGGTTTAGCTTTCCTCTTCGTGGTCAGCCATCTGTTAAGGGTTAAAATTCTAGCTAATCTGTCTAAAATATCTAATGAGTGGTCGCCAATCAATTATAAGCTTTAGCAAGAGTTAGACTTTTAAGCATTTATTAAGGAGAATAAGAATTTGGTAAAGAGAGAGAGAAAGGCCTAGATTTCTATCTATTAAAGGGAGAGCACATATTTAGCTCCCTTCTCCACCAGAGTCCAGAGGAAAAAAAGCCCGAGACTGAGCGCCAGTCTCTTCCTTCCTCCTCCCACTAGCCCGCGTCACTTCCTGACTCCTGGTCTTGCCCTCAAAGACCTTCCCTTCATGGGCAGAACTCTTCTACAGTAAGTATCCAGCAGGTGGCGTTATTCCAATCGTTACAAAGGCCTAGCTTTCAGGTAATATTGATAGATATTTCTTTCATCTTTCAGATTCCATGAATGTCAAAGATGTCTCAGCAATGACAGGTTTGCTTTGAAAAGATAGAGAAGGGAAGTGATTCATTACTTTATTTCTGCAACATTGAACAAGTCCTTTGGATCACCTCTTGACAAGGGCATACTAGTTTTTTGGAACATGATTGTCTTGTGTACCCAATTCGAATGTATTGTTTCAATCTAAAACCTGTGGAGACTGACACATTTCCACCCACGAAGAATTAAGATGTTTCATGTATTGATAAATCTTGATACTGGAATTATCTTAAAGTCAAACAGAAGACATTTATTTCATGACTCACAGCTACTGGAACTAGAATATTATATTTAGTAACTTTAGGGCAATGGCATGAAGGTGGGTAAAAGGATGGTATGAAACACTGAAACTCTAATTCATCATTGAAAATTACAGCTAAAAGAATACAGTTAGTGGAGCAGTATGTTGAATTCTTACCACATGCAATTATGGTAATTGACCTGCCTCCCTCTTCCCCTCCCTTAAGCTATAGTAATACAAATCGACATTTACATTGTGCTCAAAAAAGGTAGGTGGCCCAGGGTAGCTAGATGACACAGCTGATAGAGTACAGGGCCTGGAGTCAGAACTCATCTTCCTGAGTTCAAATCTGGCCTCAGATACTTACTAGATGGGCAAGTCATTTAACCCTTCTTACCTCAGTTTCCTCATCTATAAAATGAGCTGGAGAAGGAAATGGCAAACCATTCTAGTATCTCTCCTAAAAAAACCCCAAATGGGTTTGTGAAGAGTTATCCAACAACAATAATGCTTTAAAGTTGGCAAAGCAGTGCATATCCATGATCTCATTTCCATCTCACAACAGCCTGAGGTATTGTCATTATCTTCATTTTTATAGATAGGTAAACTGGGACTTGGCTGAAGTGATTTGCTCATGGCCATATGAATGTCAGAGGCAATATTTCAACTGAAGTTAATCTAAGTCTACTATCTCAAGCCACTGCTAACTCCTTGGTGTTTGTTCAGTCCAGCCACATGTTCAGAGGCTCTGTTAGTGTTGATATAGAGAGGTAGACTTTCATGGTTCTCTGATGCTGTGTTATACATCTTGCTTCTGCATCTGACCTCTGTATCCTAGTGTCCAGCCCCTAACTTGGGTAGCCTGGAGTCTTCCCACTTGAATTCTTGACATGAGTACTATATTCATTTCCCTGAGCCTCATTACCTGCCTCTGTGAACCTCTGCAGTTGACCTTCTTAAGTCCTGCATGGAGAGACACCCTTGGATCATGCTTTAGTATAAACTTCTAGGATTTGTAATTTATTCTGAAATGCCAAAAGGCAGCAATAGAAGATGTCCATATACAGTATGTCACAAGGAAGGGAATGGAATAAGTATTTATATATCTCTTACTATAGCCATGCACTATGCTAAGTACTTTTATAAATATTATCTCAATTAATCCTCAAAATTATCCTGAAAGGTAGGCTTTATTATTCCCATTTTTCAGTTGTGGAAACTGAGGCAAACGGTGTATGACTTGCCCAGGGTCACACAACTAATAATTATCTAAGGCAGGATTTAAATTCAGGTCACTCTGACTCTAGGCCTACCACTCTATCTACTGCTCTACCTGATGTTCCATTAAAAATATTAGATTGGTGCAAAGGAACTGGAGTTGATCTTGTTGTTGTTGTTGAGTCATTCAGTACTGGAGAAGTTTGCCATTTCTTTCTCCAGTGGATTAAGGCAAACAGGTTAAGTGACTTGTCTATGGTCTAAGGCCAGATTTGAACTCATGTCTTTCTGACTCCAGGCCCAGTGCTCTATCCACTGAGGCACCTAGTTGATCTCCCTAGTCTCTTCTCAATTTTCAGAATTCAAGTTCCTATATCCCTTATGTAAAGAATTAACTGTTATTTGAGGTTTTTATGACCCCATCTTTTGGCTGGGTGCACTGGCCTCTGGGGCTCTGCAAATGGCATGGTGCTCCACCCACTGGTTATAGCCATTGCCGTGGCGCTGGCATCTCATGTCATCACCACTTGCCGATGCCTACATGAGCCTGGCAAAATTATAATGATTGGAAGCCTAGTGAGGGCAGTCATGTGACTGTCAGAGTGGCCAGCTAATTGGTTGGGGGCTGCTGGAGTTTGCTGGGAAGAGGGTAGGAGAATTGGACATTCTAGCTGGAAGCTGGAAGGCAACAGGAGCGGGGCTGTGTATTCTCAGCTGATTCCTGGGCAGTGGTATTTTTTCAGGTTGTATAATTTCCCTTTCCCCATTTTATTTCCTTTTCCTTGATCCTACTTATCCTGTTTGTGGGTTTTTTTTTTTAAGTTTGTTTTTGTTAAAATAAATCCTAGGGGCAGCTAGATGGTGCAGTGGATAAAGTACCAGCCCTGGATTCAGGAGGACATGAGTTCAAATCTGGCCTCAGACACTTGACACTTACTAGCTGTGTGACCCTGGGCAAGTCACTTAACCCTCATTGCCCTACAAAAACAAAAACAAAAAAATAAGTCCTGTTCTGTTTTGAGGGAGGCTGCCAGTCTCCTTCCTTGCCCCAATATTGCAGCAAGCCACTTAGCTAACACTCCCCAATTAAAAATTGGTCCCCACACTTACTTAATGGCACTTTGGCTGTACACCAATGTTTGGGTTATCCCAACTATAACTGGATTTCTGACCCCAACATTTCCTTTATCTGCTTTTGCTGAGTCCTAGTTATGAAACTGTGTTAGAATACTTGTTTATTCAGGAATAGGGATCACGGTTTTCTGGTTAACTGGTTAAGTGAAGGTTAACATATAGCTATCTATCTATCTATACACATGTATATAGTTAATATTCCAATATTATATAATGTAATAACTTAATATGTATATCAATTAAAATTAATATATTCTTAATACATTAAAGTATAGGTAACACAAAAACTATTCTGAATGTATTTGAATCTTTGATAATCCAGAAGGCACTATATGATCTGGGAAGATGCCTAGGGAAAAAGACATTACAAATATCAATTATTATACAGGACAAAAAAAATTCTCATCAATTAAAATTTCTAGTTGCTTATATTTCTGAGAAAAAGGAATTTATAGTATATAATGGCAAACTATCCATTTCTTGCATATCCTCATTTCTATTAGGGAGCCATTGTGCATGCCTCAGGTTCTTTGGAAGTTTTGCCTATAAATGCTGACTCTTACTACACCCTTATATGTTTAGGAAGAAAACCTGCAAGTTCAGGCTGATTTTATCTGCTTCACAAAGGGCTCCTGCTGAGGATAACCAACCACAGAGCCCTAGCCATATACTTTAGAGACAGGCTAGCCACTGATGGAGGCTGGCATTTATCTCAACCAAAGCTGTGTCATCAGTGAAATCTGCCCTGTATCCAATTGCTGGAATATGAGAGCCTGAGTAACCCAGCATAGGTGTTTCCAGCTTTTCATCATTTCATCCTTTCTTTAGACTGAAACTGCAAACTTCACAAGGTTGCACCTGTCTAGTAGTTCAAACCTTTGACTTATTCCATAATGCAGTCTATTGTGTGGGGATGGAGCAAAGAGAGAGGGGAAAGGAGGTGGCCATATAATAGCTTGTGCAGTCTCTCAAAAGACCCAGGTGAGCAACTAATAATTGAGTGTTTTTCCCCACATCAAATATACCAAGTGAGTAAGAAAGAGAGAAAGAAATCCCAATGCTATGGATCTGTCCTGATAGATTATCTGGCACTGATGTTCTGTTTTTCATAGTTGTAGCAGACATTCCATAAGGAGAATACTGTTAATCATCTATCTCTTGGCTCATCTTCTTGATATTGTGCTCATTCATTGTGGAGAGTTCAGTGAGTTCCTCAGCACCTTATCAGTGATGAAAGAGGTGCCATTTTATTCTGAGAATACCCAGCCTCTAGCCCCACAGAGTTCATGGGTAAGAAAAGCCTCATTTATCCATCTCAATTCTAATTAATATTTGTGAGGACAGAGGTATTCTCATGGTAAACCAAATGCACCCTGCAAGAAGAGCTTTACACATCTTGGTCAATACATATTTTACCTCATCATAGCTACAATTCCTTAATAAAGAGTAAAGGACTCTGGGATAGCAGAAGATGGAACAACTTCCCACATATAATATCCATTGCTGAGTTGAGGTAACACCAAGCTGAACTAATGTGAACTTTTAAAATTCATATTATTGTATTATTGTACAAATGCAAATGTGTGAGCATTTTTGGAGTATGCCATGAGCCTACTGTAGAATTTTAGGGTGGCAAAGAGGGCCTACTCTAATGCTGAGGTGAGCATTGCTTTGCTTTAAGTAGCTGACTCTATATCAACAATGATATTAGGAAGTTGGAGAAGTTGTGGGAATTGGAAATAAAAGGATGAAAAAAAGAGAAAAACAGTGAACTTGAATAATAGCTAATAATGATAGTCAGCATTTGCATAGCTCTTTAAGATTTGCATGTCGTTATGTCATTGTCTGACTCCCTGTGACCTGATTTGGGGTTTTCTTGGCAAAGATACTGGAATGGTTTGTCATTTCTTTCTCCAGCTCATTTTACGGATTAGTAATTGAGGCAAAAAGGATTGAGTGATTTACCTAGGGTCACATAGTTAGTAAGTGTTTGAGGTCAGATTTGAACTTGGGTCCTTCTGATTCCAGGGCCAGGTGTTCTATCTACTGTGTGCCTAACTTGAAGAAAGAGAACAACTATCTCTCATTAAGTAAGCCATATAGCCTTGGACATGTCATTTAAATTCTCTACGCCTGTTTCCTCATTTGTATAAATGTGTGGGTTGCTGTATTTTGGGGTTCTTAACTTGGAGTCTGTGAACTTTTAAAAATATTTTGAGAATTGTGAATTAATATAATCCTACATATTTTATTTTATCCACTTAAAACATTATTCTGAGACGAGGTCTATAGGCTTCATCAGACTGCCAAAGAGATCCATAAAACACAAAAAGATAAAGAAGCCCTATTTAAATGAGCATTATGATTTTTTTAAGCTCTAACTATCCTTGAGAATATAGTATATAGAGGGTGGTGGGTTTTGAGCCATAGATTGCAAATATAAACAAAGTTCATTTGGGTTCCATGAATCATAGGAGTTCATGCTAGAAGGGACTTTAAAGATGAATGAATTAATCCAAACCACTTATTTTACTGAGAGATCCAGAGAGACCTCCTGAAAGTCAAGTGTGATCTCTTATAAGATGCCTTCCCTGGTTCTCCTGGTTGTTAGTACATCCCTCTTGATTAACCTTTCCTATTCCCCTAGAGAGAAGTGTTCATCCTTCCTGAAAGAATCACTTCTCTCATCTTGTTCTTCCTAAAAGAATTTTAGCACATTTTCAGGACAAAGTGAAATATCCCTTTTACTCATATGTCCAAGACTGACCTACGTGCCCAGTTGGATTCTAATAATAGATCATTGATTACTGCAAAAATATTATTTCACTTCCTCTAATTTATATCCTTATATTTAATTTAGGGAGAAAGTTGCATGCCATTGTGGACAGAGAACCAGGAACACCTGTGTTTAAGTCTTGTCTCTGAAATATTCCTTCTGTGAAACAATAGGCAACCTACTTAGCCTATCAGCATTCTGGGCAGCTAAGATGATACACTGCAAACAATGTAGTAACCTACACTGGTGGAGCTAGGATCCTTACTTATAAGTTTCCTGTACTTACGAGATTATAAGTATAGTCCCTATCAGTTTGCACATAGTTTACAGTCATCCCTTTCACATCACAGCTTTCCCTATTGTGGTTTTGATATATCATGGGTTGGTATGAGAAACTGAATGAGAATTTTGTTGAGTTTTGCAGAATCCACAAATGTCACATGAAGGCCAGCAGGTGACACAAAAACAGTTTAAAAATTCGGAAATGCATAAAATATATTGTATTTATTATAATTATATAAGATATATTATATAATAGTATTGTATAATATCAACCCAAATTTTACAATGAGGTACTGTAAGTACCCCATAAAAGAAAAATAAAACAATTCAGATTCTTCTCTGGTATGAAGGGAAGGCCAAAAATTTTACATGGATTTTCCAGATCATGGGGGCACCGCACCTCTAACCCCTGTGATATGGCAGTAGTAACTGTATGTTTATTTACCTGTTTACGTGTTCTGTTCCTCTATTTGATGATTAACACCTTGAAGGTAGTGTCTTTGTATACCCATCTTCAAGCACAGGGCCTGGCCCATAGTAAGTGCTTAATGAATGATTACTAAATTGACTTATCTAGGGTCACTCATACATTAAGTTGTAAGTAGCAGAGACAAGCTTCAAACTCTGATCTTCTGGCTCCCAAACCTGTCTTTTCCCATCATATTATGTTGCTCAGGTAGCTAATAGGGTAGATATAGGAGTCCTGCTGTAGCTAGGATGGGGGTAAAGGTCAGAAATATTTAAATGAACAACTTATCATTAGTGAGATTTATTAACTAGACATATAAATAGACACGAAGTCCTAACAGTAATTTAGCAAGGTTTGAAAATTCCCAAAGTAGCCAACAAGCACTTTATATCTTATACAGGGTGAGCCAAATATCACAAAAGGGACTGATGTTTTAATAACTTTTTGAAAATTATTTTTTCTTTATTTTTCACCAGTTACAAAATTTGATTTTTCACACATAATGTAAATTCATTTCCTATATATACTACAAATGATGCTATGGCATAATAAATTAAATAATAAAAAGGGTTATTAAATATTTATGATTTTTGTCTCACCCTGTCTTTACCCAATCAGTTATCAAGTCATATAGATTCTACCTGGAATCCATTCCCTCATTTTTATTTATTTATTTCTTAAATTTAAAAAAAATTTTTTTTACATCAGTTTTTTTTTTTTTTTAGTGAGGCAATTGGGGTTAAGTGACTTGCCCAGGGTCACACAGCTAGTAAGTGTTATGTGTCTGAGGTCAGATTTGAACTCAGGTACTCCTGACTCCAGGGCCTGTGCTCTATCCACTGCGCCACCTAGCTGCCCCTACATCAGTTTTTTAAAACTTTGTGTTCCAACTTCTCCATTCCCTCATTTTTGCTCACATACCCAACACCCTAGCTCAGGTTTTCATTCCCTCTTCCACTTTCCATCTGCAGCTCTTTTTGGTATCAACTCTACAGAAAAATATCCCTCTCCCTAGATAAACTGATCACTTCTAATCTCATCACCTTGCTGCTATGTCAGCCTTGAATATTCACTACCTTCCCAGCTCCCTCAGCCTCCTCTCCCCTTTGGAGAGATGGAGAATAGAGCACTAAACCAAAGTCTTCCTTTATAGAGGACAGTAATTGGACTATCAATTTATTCCACTTTCCATCTACAACTCTGCTTGGCTTTAGCTCAATGAAAAAAGATGCCCCGAGCATGGTACCCATTGTTATCTCTCTCACATACCCCTTTTCTGGCTTCCTTTTCTGTCTTATCTTCTCGCCTTAGATTATAAACTCCTTATAGGCAGAGTCTGTCTTTTTCTTTTCTTTTCTTTTCTTTTCCTTTCTTTTCTTTTCTTATCTTGTCTTGTCTTGTCTTGTCTTTTTTTTAAATTTGTATTCCCAAGTACAGTGCTTGGAACATAGTAGGTGCTTAATAAATATTTATTGAATTGAATTATATAGCAGCTTCCCTAAATGGACTACTTACTTCTTCTTTCCACAATGCCCAACCCCTGCCAAGAATCATAGTAATGGCCAGCACTTTTTTAGCTCTTTAAAGTTTGCAAATTACTTTGTAAATATTATCTCATTTTATCTTCACAGTAAACATTGGAGATAGTGAGGACATTGAGGCACAGAGAGATTTGCTCAGGATCACCCAGCTAGCTTATGTGGCTAAATTTAAACTCAGGTCTTCCTGACTACAAGTTCAACAATATTTCAGCTATCTGCCTCATAATTTACTTTTCACATAGATGTAATATATTCTTTACAATGATCTAATGACCAGAATCACAGAATTCTAATTATCTGACACTTTGATTCAAGCTGCTTCTCCAATGTTTAGGTCTTCCACGACAGAGCTTATTATACATGCTCCCAATTCAGCTATGCCTAACAACACATAGTGTTGTACTTCTATCTCCCCAAGAAAGATTGGTGTTCTTGGTTCAAAGATCTGGTATGGGGCTCAATACTTGCTCTCCCACCTCTTCCATATCTCCCTAACAGAAGTAATCACTCCCTCCTGGAGGAGTAATTTCTCTCATATCCTTCTTCCCAAAATATTTTCGTCATTTTCAGAACAGTGAGTTGTTCTTTTTAGTCAAATGTCCAAGCCTGACCTGTAGATCCACTTAACTTCTAATGAAGGATCACTACAAAATGTATTATTTCACTCTCTCTAATCTATATCTAGCAATCCATTCTCTGAAACAATCTATTACCTTAAATGGAGTGCCAATTGCCTCATTGCAGTATGCTATATTCATAAAACATTTTCTATTGCTCCCATTTCATTTCAGAATAAATTACACACTGTTTTAATCATTGGTCTGCTGAGTAGAATTATTGCAGTTTTCTGGCATTCTTTTGCTTTCTCTTACTGACACAGAAATAATCAAAGATTCTTACTATGATGAGGGAAAGAATCTGATCTTTTTTTCTTGCCTGGTGTCTATATGCTCTCATTTTAAAAAGGTTCTGCAGGTGATGACTTTCCTTAATTCAACAAACATTTATTAATCTTCCATTATGTGAAAAGGACTATGTTAGATGTTGGGCAAAGATTATAAAAATTCTCCCAGTCTCTGACCTCGCAAAGCTGATAATCTGGTATGTATATGGTTGTAGATGAGAGACCTGAATAAATAACTAATGTGTTGGAATGTAAATTTCTGAGATTTCAGAGTGGCAAGTGTAAAGCCTAAAATTCTAGCTATGATGTTCAAAATCTAATGTGTGGTTACCTTAAATTAGAAAAGCTTTAGCACTAGTCTTTGGGCCTTAAGCATTTATTAAAGTATATTAGGAGTTAGCAAAGAGAGAGAGAGAGAGAGAGAGAGAGAGAGAGAGAGAGAGAGAGAGAGAGAGAGAGAAGAAAAACAGCCTTCATCTAGCTATCTAAGAGAGCAAGAGTGTTCCTCCTGCTCACAGCCGGTTGCTGAATGAAAAGACCATGCTCCTTCACTGCTTCTCCCAGAAGCCCCCTGTAAAACAGGAAGCAGGGCTGTCCTCACACACAGCTCCAAGATAATTGGCTGGTAACGTTGATTGACACGACCCACAGGTGGCAGGTACAACTTCTGGACACTGACCTTCGAAACCCCAGAAAGGTTACCTCATGCTTTCTCCTCAGGGCAGAGCTTCCCTGCAATGTCTTTCTCAGCAAGGTGGTGGAGCTCCAATTCTCACACAAGGGAGACTCCAGGAGGAAGTGATTGCTTCTTTATGGGGAGAATTTATGGCAGCATCTGCACTTGAACTTGTCTCATTGAAGTACAGAAAGAATTCCAACAGGTTGAGATGAGAGACCATTTAAGGTTTGGGGGATGGCACGCTCACATGCACAAAGGATGTGATTAGGGAGCAGTGAGAAATAGAGTTGAGGTGAAATATAGAGTAAGTGAAGATTAACAGTGAGAAATTATTCTAGAAAGGTAGGTCAGGCAGATTATAGAGTGCCTTGAGTGCCCGGCTAAGGAATTTAAATTTTATCCTTATAAACCAAAGGAAATCTCAATGCTAAAAAAAAATCTTACTCCAGGTAAGGATTGCCCTTTTACCTTCCTGAGGGTTTTCTAAATCGTTGGCATAACTAGGCTATCTCCTGAACTGAGGGCTACAAAAGGTCATCTTGTCTGACTTCAGTGTCGCATCCTGGGTTAGCTTCCAAACCTGGCACTTATTGAACTCCTGGGAATGTTACTGAGTTACCAGATTTCTCAATTAGATGTTCCTTAACTCCATGAATTTCAATGACTCTTTATTCTCTGCTTGTATGGTGTAGTGGAATAAATAATGGACCTGAGTAAGAACTCTTAGTGAATCCCTTTCTAATCCATGACCTTAGGCATGTCATTTTGCTTTCAGGGTCCTCAAAATGTAATCTGTAAAATGAGTGCTGGACTAAATGGCTTTTAGGGCCATAAGATTATAGATTAAGAACTACAAAGAAACGTAAAGGTCCATGTTTATGAACTGAAGACCCATTCAAAGCTTTTGTTCAGGGAAGTAATGTGATTAGATGCACTTTAGGAAGACTAATTTGGTAGTTTGGAATTTACTGAATTTTAGGTGTTAATGAGTCATCTAACTAAAGATGTTTAGAAGCTGTGCATACCCTTTGATCCAGCAATACCACTGCTAGGTTTATATGCCAAAGACATCCCCCAAAAGACAAAAAGATCTATTTGTACAAAAATATTTATAACAGCTCTTTTTGTGGTGGCTAAGAATTAGAAATCAAAGGAATGCCCACCAATTGGGGAATGACTAAACAAGTTGTGGTATATGATAGTGATGAAATATTATTGTGCTATAAGAAATGACAAGCAGGATGATTTCAAAAAGGCCTGGAAAGACTTGTATGAACTGATGTATAGTGAGATGAGCAGAATCAAGAGAACATTGTGCACAGAGACAACAATATTGTTTGATGAAGAACTGTGATTGACTTAACTATTCTCAACAACACAATGATCCAAGTAAATCCCAGAGGACTATTGACGAACCATGCGATTCACCTCCAAAGAAAGAACTGATATTGATTGAACATAGACTGAGGCATGCTATTTTTCATTTTCATTTTTTCTTGTATTCAAATTTTCTCATACAAAATAACTAATAAGGTAATGTTTTACATAATTGTACATGTATAACCCATATCTGATTGCTTACCACCTCAGGGAGGGGAAAGAGGAGGAAGAGAGGGAGGAACAAAAATTGGAATTCAAAACTATAAATAAAAATTATTATTATTATTATTATTATTATTATTATTGTAGGGCAATGAGGGTTAAGTGACTTGCCCAGGGTCACACACTTGTCAAGTACCTGAGATGCATTTGAACTCAGGTCCTCCTGAATCCAGGTCTGATGCTTTATCCACTGTGCCACCTAGCTGCCCCCAAAATATTTATTATTAAAAAAAAAAGATGTTTAGCAGGCAAATGGAATTGTGGGACTACTACTCAGGGGAGAGGTTAGGGTTGGTGATTTAGATTTTAAAGTCATTTTACACAGTCAAAATCTTGGAGATGACAAATTATCAAGAGAAAGAATGGCTAGAATGAAGGGTAGATGCTATAGGACAGGGCAAGGTAAGTGAGATGAATGTCTCAAGAAAGTAAAGTACAGTTAAAATAAGAGTGATAGGGGCAGCTAGGTGGCACAGTGGATAGAGCACCAACCTTGGAGTCAGGAGGACCTGAGTTCAAATCCGACCTCAGACACTTAACATTTACTAGCCATGTGACCCTGGGCAAGTCACTTAACCCCAATTGCCTCACTTAAAAAACAAAACTAAAGAAAACAAAAAACCAAGAGTGATAATTTTGGAATCAGGAGATCTAGAAAAAATATTATATATGTGGTAAAAAAATGGAAGTTTTAGCTAAATCATTTGAGAGTTGAGCGCATGCTACTGAAGCAGCTTTTGAAGGACCGCCGTTTTGGGGAGGAGACTGCGACAAACAAACATGTGCCTGCTGCTGCCCGGAGAGCTGGTCAAGCACGCTGTGTCTGAGGGCACCAACTTCTGGGATGCCAGTTTAAAAACTGAGGGAGGAACGGAAGTGGGCGCTCTCTGGTTTTTTAAACTTAGCCATGGGGGCACGTGCGTGTGCTGGTTCTCGGCCTAGCAGGCAGTTTGGGATTCGGTGAGTTTTATAAAGGAAAATAGACTAAGCTTAGATCTAAGATTATTCATTTGTATTTCTACTTTCCTGTTTCCCTAATTTGTATCACCTTTTGTTGTCTAATTAATTCCCAAGCAATAAAAACTAATCCCTCACTGATTGAAGCTCAGAGGCTTCTTTTTCTTAGTGATCTGGGAGATATATGAGGGGAAAGTTAAAAGGGGGAGTATAATGCTCATATATCCAATTTTAAATCTCATATATACCAACCAGTCAGATAACATTTTTTATAATGAGGAAAATGAGGCCTGAGTATATTTATAGAAAGAAGATAATAAAGCAATAGGAAGGAGGAGATCAAAGAACAGAGGAATAGGACAATAATTGTTGTAAAATAGGAAAATAAATTAATTGTTGTGAAGATGAGAGTGCAATGGAATTGAAGGAGAGGAGTTTTGAAATAGCTGCTTTGAGATTTATGATAAGGAGTCAATAAGAGTTGAAATAAGGATTGCTATAGGGCAGTGAGGACCTTGTGGTAATAAAAGAATATCTCTATCATCTCCACCAACATGCATGCTCCAGGAGCCATGGAGACCTGCAACAAACAAAAGAAAATAATAATTACATGTGTCTGAGTGAATCTGAGAATGGACCTCAAGCCCTTAGCTGCCTCTTCAGTTCTTTGTTGCTTGAACAATGATCTTGGGAAATGAATACTTCTAGTTCTTGTTTTAACCTCATGAATTTGAGAAGTTGGGAATTCCCGAGACTATATGAGTTGCCCATCACAAGGGGCTTCCTGAAACTTTATTATTACTTGGAGTAGAATAAAATTACCAGGAGAAACGGCCAGGTAGATGATATAATTGGAAGGAGTAAAAGTCCACGCTTCTATCCAGATAGCACAGGTCAGAAGACAAAGTGAAATATCTGTTCCACAATCCCACAAACTGTCCTTATATTTTGGGAAAGGATAGCAGGTGATGGGTTAATGTATTATGTTAATGTCATTTGGAGAAGACCCCAAACATAAACTATACCTATGCTTTATTTAAGAGTTTTCCTCTAAAATTCTGAGGTGGGGGACAATGAGCTAAAGAGTATGAGGAAGACCTGACTCCAAGTTTTAAGCAATCAGATATTCCTAGGGCAGAACAGGATATATCTAAGTCCAAGGGTCTCCCAACACTGTTGGGGGGTGGGGAGAAGAATGCATTGTTGAAGTGGCCTGTGGTCCTCTCCTTATCTGAACTTGTCTTTTTCTTCTATAGTTTTCTGCTTCCTTGTTAAAAATCTCTCAATAATTTTTTCTTCCCAGTGTACTTTCCACCTTACTTCATTCTCTTTCCCTGAAGATAAATAGGAGACAGAATAGGGAAGTCAAATTGGCTTATCTTCCTTATTGGAAGATCTTATTCATTTCTCCTTTCATAAGGCATAGTGTCTCCCTTATGGAATAAGAGAGCTTCAAATATCTTTGCCTTTGTCAATTATCTTCGAAATAATACAACACAATCACAGGAACTTTGATCTTTACAAAACATTTTCCTCTCAACCAAAGTAGTACAATGGAAACATGGACACAAGAGTGCACCAGATCTTGAGCAATAAGCTAAAAAATAAGCTGGGGTAAGGAGGTGGGCTCCCTTTCTCCTTAGGAGTTCCCAATTGGTTTTCACAGTATCTGAATTCTTTCCCTTTATCTTTTCCCACTTTATCCTACCCTCATAATTATTCAGTCCAGGGAGGATAACTGCTACACTATTCAAAGCAGCTCCTTTTCAAAATGTCTCCATTGTTCCTAACAATTTTACTTTTCCTCTTCATGTTTCACAGCTGTGCCTCACTTTCCCATTCTGCACAGAGAGTAGGAAAGAAAACCACAAGATTACTGTGCAGACAAGTGTTTCCTGGGTAGCTGGTCTGCACATGAGTGTGGGCAGAGGTCTAGAGCTTAATCTATGAAAATACTCTGCCCTAGATTCTCCTGCCTCATTACTCTATAAGATATATACTGACTGTTGATTTCTGTTTAGAAAAAAACATTTCTGATGTTTGAAGCTATTGTACAACTAAGGTCACAAATCTGTGTCCACACCATCCATTAAGAGAAGCTTCTGGGACATGACCTAGAGAATATATAAATAGTACCCTATCAGGTGGCATTGTAATATATAGTGAATAGAGAGCTGGTCTTGAAGATGGGAAGACCTGAGTTACAGTCCTATAGCTGACAGATGCAAAAAGATCCTGGAATTAAAACTTAGAGCCAATTAAATCCAACTCCATTCATTTACAGATGAGGAATTGTTGTTCATCCTTCCTTTTTGAAGAGGACCAAGGACAAGGTAAAGGACAGAGTTGCACAGTCATCAACCTCTTCCAGTCTTCAAAGTCCAATGGCAAGACAAAAGTCTCTGACCAGGGATACAATGGATGATCTTGGCAACTTCCATATCTGACCAAGCTATAAGCACTTCACAGCACTTGCTTCAGCTGTCTTATGGCCTTTGGAATATATTGTTCTTATCCACCCATTCCAAAGGGAAGTCTTCACATGCTTGGGGTAGATATCCCCTAAATCACTAACCAGTTTGAAGCCAACTCTATTCATTTACAAATGAGGAAACTGAGGCTGAGAGACATTAGGTGATTTGCTCCAGGTCACACAGCTAGCAGTAATAATAGCATTTATGTAGTGCTTTAAGATTTACAAAGCACTTTACAAATATTATCTCATCTTATCATTGAAACCACCTAGTGAGGTAGGTGACATTATTATTCTAATTTTATAGATGAGCAAATACACAGACTAAGGTAAAGTAATTGCCCAGGGATACAGTTAGTAAGTGTCTAAGATTGGATTTGAACTCAAAACTTGATAACTGTAAATTGCTTTATCTACTAGGCCTCATATACTGTCCATGTAACCCTGTGCAAATCATTTAACTTCTTGGTGCTCTAAGTGATTCTATAAGGCTGTAACTTGAAGGGAAGGTACTGATCTGCATTGGTAGATAGAGTCTATATTCCATTTTTCAATGAAATTATAGGTCTACTGTCTACTCCCTGACACAATCCCTGTCACTTTTCAGGTGTACATTGTTGTTTGGTATGGTTCTCTTTTGTATGTGGAGGATTCAATAATATATGAACAAATCATTAACTAGGAATTCTGGTCCCAGGGCAAACTTAGCTGAGCAATTAAGGAGGAAACATTCCACTCTGGTTGGGAAAGGGGTGATCTATCCCCCAAATAATCTGGTTTAAGCCTAACTACCAAGGCATAACTGGCTCAATAAGCTGACCCAATAATCATATATGTGTTAACTATATACATATATGGATACATATACATATGTATGCTTAATGTATATGCATACATATATGTCTATAGTCATGATTACTGTGGAACAGAGGGGATTTTTCCCCCAAGAGGAGATTTCAGAAGCCTGGTTTTCTGAGTCCTCATTTAATATACAAGCCATACTCTGCTCTCCTCCATCATGTTCTTCCCTGGTCATTGTCCAAAGCAACATAGGCATTAACTTTTTTTTTTTTTGGTGAGGCAATTGGGGTTAAGTGACTTGCCCAGGGTCACACAGCTAGTAAGTGTCAAGTGTCTGAGGCTGGATTTGAACTCAAGTCCTCCTGACTCCAGGGCCAGTTCTCTATCCATTGTGCCACCTAGCTGCCCCAGTATTAACTTTGATCTCCAAATTCTGCTACTCATTTTCTTCTACAAGTATCTCTCTATATTTTCTCATTTTCATAGCAACCGTCTGCAAAATGATAGATTAGAGTATTATCACAAAATTCTATCTATTCCTATATTCTCTAATTTAAAATGTGACAAGTAAGAAAGGGATTAAGTTAAAGGCTACCTTTGCTTATTAAAACTATTAAGTCTGAGTTACTGTACATGACTTAAGCAAATATCCTGTCAGTAGTTTATTATGAGGCCCAATTCCCTATCTCATTGGTCCATCTTCTTTTCCTATAGCCTTTTTATGATAGATACCCTTTACACTGCTCCTCTGGCATAGTTTTTGTTGGTAATGTGTTTCAGTCTACTCCCATCCCATTCTTCTTGAGTGCCCTTTGGCTGAACCGAGACTTTAATTCTTCACTGAAAATAACTCATCCTATCTGAACCACAGAGAAAAAACAACAACAAGCTGTAGAAGAATTCCTATTGTCCAGATGATGATTGATGTGGTATGTAAGTATCATGTCTACATATCACAGATGGATAAAGAATGGTACCATGGGATAATGTACAGTGTTGAACTTGGAGTCAGAGTGAGCTGGGTTTAAAATTTGCCTCAGACACTTATCATGTCTTCATGGGCATGCCATTTAATCTCTCTGGGCCTTGGTTACATCATCTATAAAAGAGGGGGTTTGAAGTCAATGGACAGACTCTATCTCTAAATCTATGATTCAGTGATCCTATTAACTGGGTCTAGCTTTGAATGGAAGAAGGAGGGTAGCTTCAAATGCCCTTGACAAACTGCATTGAGCCTTTAATGACTACAAAGTTCTCCAGAAACAGACATATGAGAGGTTGAGTGAAGAGGAGTGAGACCTTTCTCTGACCATCTGCCTTCCTTCCCCTCCTTCTGATGCACATGTCCCCTGAGGAAAGGATGCTGGGGTGACCTCTGTCTTTACCAAGGCAGGGCAACTTCCACCTTCTGCTGCCTGTCTGATTTCCTGTGGGTGATGTGGAGAGCTTCCAGTTTAAAAAGGAGGAACCCCTTCTTTGAACTCAGGCCTTCCACCTCCTTCTGTGCATATTCCTCGAGGAAGGAACAAAGTCAATGGAGGACCCGACCTCTATCTCCTGCTGTGCTGTCTCCTTTCTAATTTCAAATCTAAAGAAGGAGGAAGAGTTGTCAGATGAGTATGACAATATGTTTATTTTCCATCTCATGCTGCTCTTGTCTCCTGCCTGATCTCTAGTCTCTTTAGGGAAGAAGAGTGGTGTCTTCCACTCAATGATGGGCATTCTCATACTTGGTCATACC